>NW_017135881.1:432880-441111 GCF_001652005.2 Ceratina calcarata | reverse complement strand
AAAAAATTAAAAAAATTATAAATCTATTAGTTTCGCTAGTCTTCTAACCAGAGGGAATGCAGTCATAGTTTTTCACTCTAACTGTAGATACTATTTTTTTGTGAACTGGAGCAATGACCGCTCAGCCGTAACCCTGACTGTTCTTAATGCTAGTTCATAGTCACGTTAAGGTACGGACAACAAAACGGACAACGAGAAGTACATTTTATATATTTTTACAGACAAATGCACCTGCAAGTCTGGCGGACAATGCTGTTGTAAATCCTGTAAATGCTGAAGTCCATCCAGGATAAGAATTTATCAACATCGAGCATGAACATCACAACAGAATTTTGGATCTTCGAAATATAAATGCTTAAATGACCATTGTACCATTATGGAGTATCATTGAATAGAAAACAAGTTCTCTAGTACTGTACAAGCAGCTAATATGTGTATCACTTAATAAATGTCTTAAAAAGCAGTTTTTTTTCTGATTTTTCTGTACTTTAAATCCCCTAAACACGTAAACATTTTTATAATTATTAGATTGCGGATTTTTAAAAACTATGATATTAGTTGGAACGTTCTGTTTTATATAAACAATTCATTTATTATTTAAACATAGAAATATGTATTCAAGTGTAGATTTCTCTATAGTTCTATGCACTGCATACAGCGGTTTTACTTTTTGCAAATTCAATTGTCTTCCAAATGCATGAAATTCATAGTCTTTTATAATTATTAAACTATTACATTATACTTAGGCCCTGTCTTTTCTTTCATAATATAAAACGACAGAACTCGTGTTTTTCACAATCCGATAAAGATGAAATGCATTACTAACAGCAGGAAAAGAATTCCTCTCTGCTAGCAGTTAAAAATGGAAGCGGGACATAGAAATGACTTCGGTGATTCGCGTATCTCGAATATTATTGAAATGCGAAAATAAAAATTGACGATCGTGTCGAAGGACGTAAAAATTGACGCTTCGACTCGTTATTGCGATTAAAACCATAACAGATTACACAATATATATTTGTTCACTTACCTCTTATTGATAATGGTCTGGGAGCGGCGCCGTGTCAAGTAGAAAAAAATATATTGAGCAATTCCACTTTATCTAACTGGATCAATCGAACTGACTTTCCCACACTCACTTCATTTCTTGTTACTAAATACACGCATTTACTGATAACGTCGAACGATTGCTGATTATCGGCAATTGAAACTGTAAAAATTGGTTTCTTTGCACGGACACAATTTCGCGGCACCGAACGATTCAAACCGATTCAAATTGATTCAAACTGATTTCAACGATGATAGAACATGAAAGGTGAGATTGACAAACAGATTAATAAAATGGTTCATCTATTTGTCCATTTTGTCAGCCAATGATAGTTCAGCATCCTTTATCATGGAAACGTAACAGTTCTCTAACTGTTCTAGTGCCCTACAGAGAGCGCCACTAACTAAACAAAAGTCGAATTCGTAATCTATCTATTTGCGAGACGCCTGGTCGTAAGTGGTCGTAAGACATTTTCAAAATGAAGTAAGTGTGTGCTTTGATTTGTTTGGTGATTCTTATTATCTTTCAACAACTCTGATAGTAATAATATATCTAGTTTAGACTTGATACGTGTTAAAAATGATTAGAAGCAACAAGATAAGTGTGTTATGTTTTCATTTCAATCCGAAGATTTTTCCAGTCGAAGTAAGACAAACATTTAAAAAGGTAAGCTCGTTCAATAAAAAAGTTATTACGAATCATAACAGAGTACATTGCGTACAGAGCTAATATATTTAGTTCGTAATACTGCGTCAGTTATTTCTATTGAACACTTCATTCGGGTTTTGGTTCGTTAAAAATCTATTTACATGTACTCATTTGATGGGACAATCGTGTAATTCCCTTGATACTAATCAAAAATGCACCGGAAGGATTTGGCATTCGCATTAAATATCGAGCAAAGTGCATCCAGTTCCCTATATTTGCACAGACTGTGTTGGTCTTTGCCGTCTCGTAGAACAGAGAGAATGATTGAGTTCTCTCGTTACAGAGTTTACATGCTTCCGTCTAGTCCCACCAATGAGAATTCAGGTGATTGATCGTCTGTCGACTTCAATGATACCTTTATTGGGAATGTAAATCGATTGAAAGACGTAAAACTCTGTGCGACGTGTACCGTTTGAAAGAATTAATTTCTCAGATGTGCTGTAATTATTGCTATGTTATACAATGTAAAGAAATATGTAAATTAATTGTGCAAACGGTATTGAGGAGTTTGATGGAAGGAAACCACATAGACACGTTTCCTTTTTATTCTTAGATCGTTGAAATCGGTATGAGCTGTTTATTGGACAGATGAAAGACACATCGCTATTAATCTTTTATTTAATTTCTATTAAGTAATACAATAATAAAAACGAACGGTAGATTATTAAATGAAAATTTGATTTCATATCGATGTAGTATCGTTATACTGTGTGCCCATTTCTGCAAAACCACGTGTTCGTTTTCGACGTCAGGATCGAATATCGACGTATATAAGATTGATTCGACTTTACGAAAGGGTCACGAGTCGCTCCTTTAATTGATAACCCGATTAATTATGCATTCGGACTTTGAGCGCAACACCAGTTCAGCAGTTCAAACAAGGGTGGCGAGCCGTCCGGAATGCGGCATGCAAAGTGCCGCTCGCGTGCGAGACGGCTGTGAGCTAACGTGGCTTTTGTTAAAAGCGCTTAAATTTATAATGACCATTGTTATATCGGTCGTCGCGATCGAAAAGCACGTAGGCCAAATTTAAGAATGCACGAATGGTAAGCTTGCAATATCGTTCGCCGAATATGAATACAAATTTAGCTCGGCTGTTCGGGTTGTTTGAAAAACTGTTGTTAGATAAGAGTTTTCTTCAGGCACATTGAGCGTAAAATAATGCAAGGCGATATAGAATTAAACTATATACTTTCTTTAGAGTTACTTTGTCGCGTTATGACGCGAAGTCGTATAATTTACTGTGAAGTAGGCGAATGGGAACGCGTTTTCTTTGTCTTGCATCAAGCGGTGTACGAAGGAAAAAGGAATTATAGCTCACGAAGGCCTATAAACGTAAGGCGTAAGAAAAGCGACGAGCGACGAGGGGCCAGGAACTTTTAGCTCGCGAACGCAGGGAATGGTTCGGACGTTTAACGACACCCTGTGCGGCTTTAAAAACTAATATTTTCATCATTGTTAGCTTTTATGACACGCCGGGTAACGCAGTCTTAATCGAAACTTTTCATAATGCAACAACGAAACACGATCAATTTATTATGAATATATTTTAATTTCTTGCTGATGCACCGGTTGTGTTAGCCGTCGCATTTAAATATTTATTGATATTTTGCGCGCCAGTTAGAAGAATGTCCAGAGGTACGACGACGCAAGAAGCTTAAAGCTTGAAGGTGAGATCGTTAGCGCGAGGAGTGTGACTTCGCATTGTGTCTCGGAGTACGTCTTAAGTGTTAGTTTATTGTTACCCGCTACCCGGTGGGCAGGCTAGTCTTACATATTTAAGCTGGTCCATTAGTCCAGTCGCGTTTATGTTTCCGAATGCAGTATAACGGTTGTGCAATTCTGCCGAGTGTCGCACAGTTAACGTAACAGTCTACCACGAGGATCTTGTAACGAATTTCAGTTCGTAGAATGCGTTCTTGTTTGTAATTCGATTGTGGAGGCATTATCTTTCATGAAATCAAGACCTTTAATAAAAGGAAGAGGCAATCTTACCGGTTGAGGACGCGTGGTAGGCGGTCTCATTAAACTTTTCGTCGTTTCATCCTTTGGAGGAATCGTGTCGAGAGCAACGGCTCCCGCGGGAACATCGGTGTGGCGCGATTATACCGACCGCCAAGAGAGACCCACCACGGGGAGGGATTATACGACGCAAAGAAGAAGGGTTAAAGTAGTCCTCCGTTCCCGTCGTGGAACGAACATTTGAATGGTTTCGAGGGACTCGTCGAGGTAACAGGCTGAGCAAGAAGTGACTCTTTTGTCCTCTTCGAACGGTTCCTTCCTCGCCGCTATTCTCCTCTTTGTTCGAGTCCGCCCGGTCCAATCGGATGAAATTAATGTTCCGTCGTTATTAGCAGAAGTTAGCCGAGCTAATGCTGGGAAACTTGTGTAACGTCACACCATGTCGTAGAAACTCTAGCAAGTCGCGGCAAAAATGGCGAGTTGTCAGGCTGGAGTTATAAGTTTCCGACTCGGTCCAGCTCCTCTCGCTTGTCACCCCGTGTTTCTTCGTTAACGTAATTGACTGCTGGGGAAAATGCCGATCTGGCAAGTACGTAGATGATACATGAGACCCGAATGCTCGGTTTTCTACAAGACTACTCGATTGCTCCGCGCCGCCGTCGCCTTCGAGCAGGTCGTCCGATTTATCGAATCGACGGTAAGGCGATACGATGCACGGATCGAATTATACGCGGCAAGAACAGGCTCTAGGCCAGGTCAAGATACATTGAGTCTCAACCGCAGTCTTCGATCGTTCATTCTCTGATTACTCGTACTATCGCGGTGGTGCGGTCGCTCCGATTTTTCCTTTCGTTTCGACGCAAACATGACGTTCGATCTGTGTACAGTTCTCGCTTTCATAAAAGTAAATATTCGAGTACACCTAGACAAGGTAATTAAAGCGTCTCTCGAAAGCGTTGCCTCGGTCCTTCCGTGGCCGGGAATAAACCGAAGAGTCGGTCGTTACCATAAATTCTTAATCCGAATCGGCGGTAAAACTGAAAGTTAACCAAGTTCGGTAACATTAGCCGTAACAATGCTAGCAGTAAGTTCTTACGGTAACGATGCTGTAACGACGGTTTCCGGACCGTGGCAATCTCTCGCGATAAAGTCACCGATGGGACCCACAAGAATTAAACTTGCTCAAGGGCTGGGTTTTGTCGATGGTGCACTTCGCGTCGCGTTGGGATTAAAATTTTACGATCATCGTTCTCCGTTCTGTTACGGTGGCCAGTAACGAAAACCAGAACCGCGTCCTTTTATTAGAACAAACGTTTCCGGCGCGGCCAATCGATAGCGGTTATCCATCGCAGCGGCCCGTAAACTAATCAGGAATGCAGATATCGCATAGACAGTTTTACCGAATTCCTACGTAACGCGCTATTACGGTCGGTGAAATTCGAATTGAAGCAGATTACCTGGTGGAAATTAGTCAAAACTAACAAAAGCCGCCACCGACCCCGTGGCATTCAGCGGTCGCAATCGCGGCTGGATCGCGATCCGCAATTCCGCAAATGGGGCGGTTCGAGCCTTCGAACAAAAGATGTAATAATTCTGCCCCTGTTTTCCAGAACCCCCTTTCACTCTCCACCCCATCATCTTTCCAACCCCTTGCGCCTTCGCGCTTCATCTTTCGTCCTCCTTCCGTCTTCTCTGCGCGTTCGGTTTCTCTCTTTCTCCACGGTTCGAAGTCTCTCCAACCCTTGCTAGGAACCCTTTGTTTGCAAAACAAACAAGAATCGTTTGCTCACAAGAGTCAGGGAGCGCGGAGGCACGAGGTTCGAGTGTGGCTCGTCAGCGGAGGTCGAGGTATTTTAATTACACGAATATTATCGAGACGCGACGTAATTGCATTAATGTATTTAGAAATTGGCGATAATCGAGTCGCGTGATTCGCATCAAGTAAATTGGCCGTGGCGTCAACCGTTTCAGCCTCTTTTTTAAATATGTACATCATCCGTTTGTTTCGAGGTTTTATATTCGATACAATTCGCGGCGATGTTTCGTCGGGCGATAGACGCCGATTCGACCGTGATGAATGAATCCGCAGCTTTTTAATATATCGCCGTCATAAAATGTCACCGGTAATCTGGCTGGGCGACATTGTAAACATTTTAATTAAAACCTACGGAAGATATTTAATTTCGAATAATTAATGATCGCTCGCTGAAAATTCATGCGTCCCGGACAAAAGCCATCGCCCTCGCGATTACTCTTGATTTCATTACACGAATCAACAATCGCGTCTCTGACGGCTATTAAGCACACCTTTTTCCAGTATCCCCGGTCCTCTCACGCCGCCGCATGCTCCTACGTCTCGTTGTTTGCCGACAGCGATTTCAACCGCAGAAACATTCGGAACGACATATCGATACACGTTTTATCGGGAAATATTTAGATATCTCTCTTGGGCAGCGTTTATTCAAGTCTATGGCAATCGCGGAAATAATGGAAGAATAAATAAAGGCGATTCGTCTTTTAGCATGTTGACATTTTCTTACGGGCTTCCGTTTGATTTTTGATATGTAAACGTTCCTCGCTTTCACCCTCGAACGTTTCTCCCCGTGTTCGACTTCACCCCTCGCGGTACAGATTCTATCCCGGCCGATATTTCCTCGCCGGTTGTAACGCAGTCCAGGCACGAACTCCGCTTTCTTACATATTTATGCAGCCAAGGAAACGAGACAATACGAAGTACGAAATGGACCTCTTGCCGTTCGACGCGCGAGAGACAACGGCGTCGTTCGTATTTACAGCGATTCCATGCAATGCGTGACGATGTCTTTGCATTCGAATCGCAGAACGAAATCGCGGTTAACCGTTGGCCTGATGCGCGGGGCGGAGGCCTCTTTCTGCTCGCTAGCCATTTTTCCACGATTTGGTATCTAGCGAAAAAATATAACAACGCAGTCCGAACAACGGCACAGCAGGATAGTCTGCCTTTTGACCGTACTTACGCAGCCGTGAAACTCGATTGCAGGACCGCGCCGGGGAAAAACCTGCTGAAAGACGAATATATTTGCCTGTTTCGAACTGCGCGCCAATTTTCTTTGAACAAACGGCCGCGTCTCGCTCGCGCGCAGACAATGCACGGCGGATTCAATAAAACCGTAACAATAAGGGTGAAAACGGTGCGCCGGGGAGAAAAGAGAAACGCGGACGGGGTTGTAGCGGCGCGAGAATGGGAAAGCGGAGGGTAATTTGAATGAAGAGACAAGAGACAATGCGTGGGCGAAGCCCGGAACAGAGGAGAGGCGGTGGCGAAGGTGGGTGAAAACAACCGCGGAATCAAATTAGAGACGGTGGGATGGGCCAGGTGGAAGTACCGGCGAGAGGGTGCGGGAACGACGGAGGTGGGGCTGTAGGACCACCGAGAGGAGACCGAGGTAATTATATTTACAAGTGGCAGATCCCGAAAACAAAGGACCTCAAGATTGCTCGATTCATTCAAGAACTCCCCGAAGAATCGTCCTTTTCCCACCGCCTTTTCGGGAAAAATCGTTGCCGATTAGTACCTGCGACGGGGGGGCCCCCCTATTTCATGCGATAGGATCTATTTATCGTTCGTTTGTGGCTAACATTGAAAACGGCTCGCTCTTTTATTTTGAATATTTATTGGAAGACGGGAACAATTATAGGAATCCATTGAAACTCGGTACTCTTTTTCGTTGAGATATTAATTACATCCTACCAATTGAAACTTGTAGAAACCCTTTGGTTTCACGTTCCGTTTGTACGAACTTTTTTGTTAATTTAATTTTTAAATTGAATCGCGTAATACGATCGTGCAGACGTGTTTCTAGAGGAATGAGGAACGAGTTCTTTAAGGTGTAATTTTTCAAAGGTTTCAGCCGGTTCACATAGAAACCTTTCAACATTCTCGTGAATTTTCTGATATACTTTAATTTTTCCTCAACGAGGGAGGTACAAATAAATTCACGTACTGGCTTCTGTTTCTCTGAAGGATGTATAAGCTATATTATAGATTCCTATTACTATTAAAAAGCTACCTGCAAAATTTTAAATCAATTCATGGGTTTTTTGAAAAATTATAGTGACTTAAGATTTGCATGTACTCTTATGGTAGTAAGCCAAAGAAAACTTTCTGGTATTTGGTGTGCACGCGCGAAGTTGGAAGAAACAACTGACTTGAGGAAATATAAGCCTAAAAAGTCTGGAATTTTGACACCTTTTAGAATATACGTCGGTATTTTTCGATATTTCGACAAAAAAAAAAATTTTTATTTTTCCGAGATTTTTCCAAGGGGTACCCCTTCAGATTTCGCGAAATTTTCGTTTTTTGCCAATAACTCCCAAGCGGATAGACGTAAGGGAAAGTTGTTGGGATCATTTTGTAGAGGACGACGAGATCTACAATTTCTGTATAAAATAACTTCGCTAGCGCCAATAGTTATCGAGTAATTTGCAAAAAACTGTTTTTTCGTTTTTCGTCAATAACTCGTTAAATATTAAT
>NW_017135881.1:402453-429481 GCF_001652005.2 Ceratina calcarata | reverse complement strand
CTTCTATACTTTTAAGCACGTAGCTATTTAATATTAGCATTGTTCTTCCGATGTCTGATTTCTTTTTAATTATAGGAAATGCGTTTTTCTAAGGTACATAGACTTTTGGGATTGACTGTATAGCCAATACATCCTTAATTGTCTTCTAGAGAAATTGATTAACGTCGAAAGAGATAAATTGTTTCGTACAAGAGGCAATGCTCCTTTTAAATAATACTGCACCCCTGTCAATAGGTTCCACCCTTGGCACCATCGCCCCTCTTGTACATTTTCATATATGCTCTCCTACTGAACAAAGTATTATGAGAACATAGTTCGCATACCTCGACTACCAGTACGTACGTATTATAACAGGTGGACTATTGTTATATTTTCTTCACGGAATTCTATTCTTCTATTTAAAAATGTCTCAACTCCTGAAAAGCATATTCTCACTGCTGTAGTCGTTATTTATTATATTTAAAATATTTCCATGATGACGAACCTTTTACCATACATTTCCAATTATTAAAACTAACTAAAAGTGGAATATATGCGTTGCTAGGTGAACGAAATGCTAAATTAAATCGCAAGGTTAATCGGTATCGATGAGAAATAGTGGCGCGAAATAGCGAAAAGGTTTCACTGGCAGAAGTGGAAAGCGGCGAACGTGCACGGACATTTGACGCAGCCCTCCACCCGTCGCGTTATGGAATTTTTGTGGAACGTTTTTTTTTTTTTAATTGATGCAATTCAGACCAGCTAGCCAGGACGGCTGTGCCTCTCGTAAAACTTTTCGTCGCTTGAATTCGAAGTTTCTTCTGCATTTCTTTTTCCTCTCCTCCTTTTTATATCGTAAACGATCCCGTTGGGAAACACTGTCCCTCTTAACCTTCCAAACGAATACAGAACGGAAAGAAAGACGGAAAGCTCGATTTTTTTAAAAGATACTCAAACACCAAGGTTACCATCTAACGAAGTCTAGTAGCATTCAAAGAATTTTGCGAGGTAATCCATACAGTCGAAGGGAAAAATGAAATGTCGTAGTCGTTACAGAAATAAAAAAAGAAAGCTGTTCATCGTCGTCACCGCGTGCTCATTTCGGCATAATGAAAAGCTTAGCAGTTGGTTTAACTTGGCCGAGGATTAAGTTTACCTCGTTCCAAGGGTGCCAGAGTAGCGTGGAATTTCTGCCTCTTATTTTTCCCCTCCTCACTCCGGCGTTGGAAAAGAGCGCTTCGTAGGTATTTCTTAATTAGCAGCAAGTATCTCGTTCCGCGGAAGTTGCCTTATTAATTAATATTATAGAGGGGTATCCGGATGTTTGCGGGAAGGGATAAATTTGCTTCGAACGATTACACGTTGTACCGATCATGATTTCGATTTTGCCGTGCAGATTTATAAAGGAGCAATTCATAAAGGAGCATTTTATTTCTTTTTTCAATTTCACACTTGAATTCCAAGTTGTTGCAACAATTTTATTCTTTTCCCTCGTCGCTTTCGGAGAATATCATTTAGAAGGGTTGAACAATGCTTGCTGCAACGGAGCTCGGAGAGAAAGTAACTTCTTCGAGGTGTAGTAAAACACTGCCCGAAGGTGGTCGGAGGCGGAGAGAAAAAAGGGACTGGGAAAGAGAGAATGGTTATTTGAGCAGCTAGCTAGCCTTATACTTCGACAAAGAGAGTAGGAAAGAATGGGCACCGTCGCGGAACGAGGGCGGGGAATGTACAGTAGCGGTGAAGTGGCCCGGGTTCAAGTGAGAAGAAAAATATGTAATATCGCCCGGGGCGTTTTAATAAACCGAGTTGGCCAATCAAAGCGGAAGTTAAGGAGCTTTCTCGCCTTTTAACGGCCGCTTTTACGTGCGTTTAAATCACACTTCGTGCCACTCCTAGTCGTTGAGAATAATAGAGGCCGGCGGAGAAGGGGGTGGAGGGTGTATAACGGGAAGTGTGCAAGGTACGGTAACGGAAGGAAAAAATATCCAGGAAGGCGTAGAAATATTTTTATGACTGAACGGCTGCGAGATTGAATGAAAGCGAGAAACGAGGGAAATGTGACCGAACAAAAGAGAAAGAGGGAGCGACGGCGAAACAGAAGGAGGCCGGGGGTTTGCGCCGGCGGTTGCGAGAGAGGATAGGGGACAGGAAAAAGAAGGAAGAGGCAGAGAAGATTGGTTGCTTTGTAACCGGTGTATGCACGATACGCTTACGATGCCGGGTCAAGAGAATAAACGCGCTCGCTCAACCCCGCACGCATACAGTTGCCGCGCGATAACGTATACACACGGTCCGCTGGGCGAACGTAAAAAAATGCGAAAACTTTTGCATTTCGTCCAGGCTCCATTTTTATTCCCGTCGCTTTTTCACTCGAGCATCGCGCCCTCGTGAACGTTCGCTGAGCCTGGACACGCGCGCTCATCGGCCGGATATTATTTCAGTCGGCGCATATTTCCGCAAATGAATTTTATGAAAACAGTTTTTGCTCTTTTAATTAATCGCTCTTCCGTCGCCGGACCCTCGGACCGTCCGCCCCCACACCCTCCGACCCGTCCCGCCCTGCCCCCGCTTCTCTGCCACGGCACTTTTCGTCATTCCGTGGACTCACGTGGATCACCGGGCACCGCGCACAGCTTTTAATAATAATATTGTTCCAAGAACGGCGAGGAGCGTGATGCGTGCGTTCCTTCCCTTTTAATCGCGTTCACCGGATGGAATACGATTTTCGGTCGGTTCACTCGCCGCTTTGTCCAGAGCGCGCGTATTCCGTGGAAAAATACGACCAGAGAAACAATTATCGTTCGTCGTTGTCGCCAAGAAAAATATCTGTCTCGGAATTATTTAAAAATTACCAAAAGAAATCGATATTAATCGAATTAAATAACAGCTATTCAAATGCCTATATCACAATAATTATTTCGCATTAAACGAGGTGATAAAATGCAGTTTACGCTGCGTCCGTGATTCGCGCGCATTAAATCGGTGCCACGCGATTCAGAATGAAGTTTAACCGTGCTCGCGACGATGCCAAAATGCCACGTATACGGACATTTTGTACAAACAGGAATAATCGCCGACCAATTAGACGACGCGAGGGGAAGGGTTCCTTAGTTAGGCGAACACGGCTAGGTGCGCCGCAGATAATCGCGGTCATAAATAACATTTATTGTTGGCCCACGTGGTCTAATTGCAGATGATTACCATGAGCCGCACGAGAAAAATTGCCAATTTGCATCGAATGCTCGCTCCACAAGCTTATTGTTAGTTTACTTACCCCAGACGTTCGACCGCGAAGGTTCTTCTATTAAGGTGTGGATCCACTGCATCGTATTCTCGTATCGTATCGTAGTCTCGTATCATTGTTGTATGCATACTCGTATCTACACCCTCTCTCTCGTAAGGTTCAGTAAAATGCATAACCCAACAAGACGGTCTAAGAGTGTGGCTGAGCATATGGAAATTTCTGACATATCAATGAATAATCAAAGAAGATCTTATAGAATATCTTGCGATCCTTTTGATAAATCGAATAGATTGCTGGTCTCAAAATATCGTTCCCTTTTCGATTTCCTATCGTGGATGCTGCTCCACTTCCGTTTTTTGTTCTCGCGTCGAATATAGCGAGCGAGGGTTCGCGTTCACAGCCGAATAGAGTTGGATCTCGTCTCTCCTGAATACGCAATGCGATTTATTCGAGACGTGGCGTATAAAACACAAAGGACCGCGTATGATTGGTAAATTATTGAGGCATACCGGATTTGTCGGCCAATCACGTAGTAGTCTTAAATAATTCAGAGGAAACGCGAAGGATGCGAGAAACGCGGGGAAAATCTCGAGACAACTACCGACCGGGCATGCGGAGATAATACTTCAGCACAGAGTTTAAACATGCGAAATCAATATTGGCCGTTCGCATCCGCCTTCTTCCGTGGACTGGGTGATACACCGAAAGACACGGTTAACATCGAAACAGTAATTTTATTTGAAATATTCCTATGATAGAACTATGATACAAAACATATCTATGCTATTGAACATATACACTGTTTTACGTATTTACGTTCAAAGTCTTTACATGTACCATACATTGGTTTTAAGACGAAGATGATTAAGTGTTTCCCTTTTTCCTGTTAAACAAGCAGCATGGATACACGATATTCGTCGATGGTATATGATAGTTTGCCTAAAGATCGTTTTCCGTAATTAATTGTAGTCTACACGAATTATTTGGTTAGACAATGATTTGGTTTAGTAGTCGTACGATATAGTTTTTTTTTCTTTTTATTCATCATTACATTTTTTTGTCAAGTGACGCTTAGCGTTAGGAACTACGCGTACTCGCGGGGTCGTTGAGTATTCGTTACGCTTGGCAAAGTACAAACAGAACGTTTCGATAGAAAAAGGTAGCAAACGGAGAGCGAACGGAATCGTAGGTTCGTTCGCGTTCGAGTACTTCTATCCCAGCGCGTTACGAGATGCTAATCGGATGAGACAAGATATGTTTGCTCGCCGAGAGGGTAAAAGTATTCGTGTGCCGGGTAAAAATTATCGCCGACCCGATAGACGTAAGCCTATTATCGGTTCGAGCGATCGTGAAAACTCTTTCCATAAGCGCCCCGCCGACAAATCTCTCGAAGCATATGGTATGAAGGAAATAAAACATTCTCTCCAGCAGCTCTCCTCGTTTCTAATAGTCGATCCGAGGAAGAGCGAGGGAAGGAGAACGAATAACTTTAGGCATAACTCAGCCTCGTTATCTGACTCGCAAATAAGGCAACGGAAAAGTTCGCGACATCAATCTGGCCCTCTACCGGGAGATTCGAAGTTGAAACAATGCTTAAGTCACCCTTAACGTATGAGCCCCAAGGGGTGGCGAGGCTGGTTTGGCTCGGGACACCGAATACCGGCTACCGATTCGATCTGCCAAGCTAACCTCGCCCGCCAATTTCGCCCCGTGGCCATTCCTCGAGTTCTACCTCCGCGGTAGTCCGTTGGTCCGGTAGTCCGGTAAAGCTAGATTTACCGGCGTTGCCCGCAACGGACAGCAAAGTCGACTGCAAGAACGGCCAAACTTTGATCACCCCAGAGCATTCGGTTTACCGGCATTGTTTCCTCGCCCACGTCGGCCTCTCTCTCCCATCCTCCCTTTCCTATTCTAGCCGCTGTCCACTCTGTGCTCCTGTCCATTTTTACATTCTACTTTAGCCGAAATTCGAACAATTAAACTTTGTCTAAACAGCACCAATGATTTTCCACACAGATCCACTAGTACAATTTTTGGAGTCTGATTATTATCTACTATCTTACGCTACCCATCTACACCCCATCCTCTTTTTTCTATCAGTTTGTTCTTTTTCATTTCTGTAAGTTTCATTGTTTTTACTATTATATCGATTCATACATAAGAGAAAAGTTATGTTAAGAAAATGAAATCGTTGAGTGCTTGATAGTTGATCTTGATCTTACGTATAGCTTTTTGTCAGTCCATTTTTCTGAGTCCATCGATATTGATAAAAAGTAATTATAAATTAGTAATTACTGTTTTAAATGGTGTACCGTGGAAGAGTAGAATTCGTTCTTCAGGGAGTGAACCTTTCGAGTGTTAACTATAATAGCGAGACTAATGATAGGAGACGTATCGTTAAACGAATTTGGCAACGCATTTACGATAGGATCGACAGCTTCCGGCGCTTACTTCGTTTGTCATTTGGTATCGTAAGATGCTTGTACATTGACACCGTTTAAATTATTCATGGTACTCAGAATGTTATGGGCGCTGGAGCTCGCCGTCGCCGCGTATCCGTTGTGGTTATGCGTCGCCTCGCCGTTCACTTGCCTCTGCGAGCCACCCGGCGATATGATCTGAAAGACAGAAGATTCACCAAGCTGAAATAGGTTTAAAAATTCATTTGCGATGTTGATAAACGATTTAGATAAATCTTAATACGACAAGGGCGTAGTTAGGATTTCGAGAGAAAATTAAATTCCGATATTTTTCGCGAGCCATGGAGAACCGAGTGCCTCATTTGCCCTACCTTGGCTACGCCCTTGTAATACGATGCAGATTGAGAATCAGTAAGTACTTCGAAGCCGTAAAACGTGTCGCGGTCTTTTTGCTTCCATTGTACGGCCTCGAAGTTCGTTTTAATCCTCGGCAAATCTAATACACCGAAAAGATGGAAAGGAGCCCGATAATTCCATTCGCAATCAATCGAGCGGGCAACGCCTTAATCTGATTCGAACAATTATTCACGACGGAGACTTAAAACACGGGGAAGAGGTGGGTGGTCGTTCGCGCAACGAACGGAAGGGGTTGATGCCGCCACTAACGAATTCGTTTTAGACGGTCGGCGTTCTTGTTCTCGTTTCGGCGCTCGTCTACGATTCTCTCGTCGAAAAACAAAGGCCAGAAGAACGAACTTGTATCTCAGCTCAGTCGGAGCGACTCGACTTGGGCGGGGTTCCCTCTGCTATCTTTTCCCTCTCGATACGTCCTCTCTTTCGCTCCCGCTTGTTTCTCTTTCTCCCTTGCCACTTGTCCCGGACGTTTAACCGTCTCTATCTGGAAGCCGTGTTCACGGGAAACGCGGAGAAAGAGAAAGAGTGCTCGCGGGAGCGGTGGAGAGCACCGCGGGGAGCATGAGATGCCGCTAGGATAGGTAAGTGCCGTTGAAAACTTCAAACTTCGTATCTCTAGCTCCGTTGTTCCCTTCACCATCAGTTTCTCTTAGTTTCGCGTCGGCAAAGGTGTTAAATTATACAGGCTTAAAATTCGGCAGACCGTGCGGCACGTCCCCTCACACTGACGAGATCCTTCTTCCCTTATACCATGATTTCGCGAGAGTTGATCATGCTAACTTTCGCACGACGAACTTGCCATTCTCATGATTTCCCTCATGTGCGGCGAACTTTCTCGTGTCCACAAAGTGGTTGAACAGTTTAGGCCGCGTTTAGGAAAAAAGGCAGGCTTGTTTAATAATTCTCTCGAACGTGATATACTTGAAAGGCGCTTGAAAAATGTAGCCCTTCTTTAATTGGAAAGTCTGACGCGCCGGCTACGGGGGAAAATTCATCCGGAGAGATGGAGCACAGAGGCCAGTAATTAACCCGTAAATAATTACGATAAAAATGACAAAGTGCCGCTGAAGAAATGCTTTATCACCAGTCAAGGGGACGACTTTCTTCCCGTAAGGGTAAAAATTTCTAAATCTTCTTTGCCGCAACGAGAGAACCCTTTTTAGTTTCCCGCGAGAGGACGAGAGGACCAACGTCCTTCTCCCTTTCGCCTCGATACAAACGGCCCTTTCATTCCACCCCTCTTACTCCTCGGCATTCGCTTCTTTTCGCCCCATACCCCCGCCCGGAACACCGCGCGTAATTAAGAAATCTCCGTGGAAGGCTCCGGACCGTTGTTACTCGCTACCACGGGTTAAATTAAGTCTATGACTTATTCAAGTTTTATCTACAATTGCCAGAGGAGGAATTACTGTCCCGTGGATTTACTGCCGTCGTTGTAATCAAACGACACGCGATCTATAAATCGCTTAAACTGTTAAACATCCCTGGTACACGGCTCCAGGATAAAGTTACCCGAACCCGAGTTTTATTTCAAGTAATTCCTACTTTATAATAAACTACTCAAACAGCACTTCTTAATCAGACTATTCTGCGTCAGCGCGAACATATCTTTGCACCATGGCCACGAATAAGACATTAATCCCGACTCGACGCGAGAAGGTGAAGGCAGTTTGTAACTGACGGTAAAACACGGAGCATCGAGGGGGTTCTCGGGGGTTGTCGGCGGTTGCCCAGGAGCTACGGGAATCGCGTGTCATTTGTCCGTTGATCTCCCGCGGCTGGGAACCAGCCAGGTGGTAGCTAGTTCCTTCACGGTGCCGCTTTTCTTAAGCGCAAAAATTAGCGCCACCCTCTACAACGCCATTCACCACCCTATCCTGCGATTCTTCGCCACCGCTTTGGGCACGAGATGAGAATTAGGTACGTCGTTTATCGAAGGAGGATCATTTAGAACAGAATGCCCCGAACCTCGCTATTTTACCAGGGATTATTATATCGCGAAGGATTTCCTTAATGTGCTTCATCATTTGGGCTTTCCGGAGTTGCTTAACGATTCTTAATTGACACAAGACACGCTACTGCTTCCTACAGTGAGCGATAGAAATTCGGATGAACAGTTAATGGTCTTTCAAGATATTCTGTATGGTTCTATTTCGATTAAATATAATACAAGCGACGAGTTCTGTTGCAAACAAGTAGATGTGGACGCAAGTCTAGTCGTGACGAGTAATACCGGTTCCAAAAGAGAGCGGGGCCACGTAGCGTATCGTTGTTTCGCAACTAAACTCATAATCTCACGTAAGCTCGCAAGCTGGCCTTTCCCATGCGAGCTTTCCTTACGTTCAATGTACGAAACAAAGACTAGGAGCTTTACATGAAATTCAGCCAAGTACATGTATTAATAGCACGCTCATTAACAAACACGACATACGTGCTCCGCAGAAGTTCTGTTGCCTTTGCATCGTTTTATCCACGGTTTTAAATATCTTTCTAAGGCCGTTTATTATTCGTGCAACGAAATCGTAGGATTAAACCTTTCGTCGAGAGCAACTCATGCTTGAGTACACCTGCGTCCAATAAGAATGACGTATATTCTCAAGTTTAATTTAATTCAGATCGTTTGTGCACGTTCCAGCAACTTTCCAAGGGTCTAATCGCCTGGAAGAAGTATAGGAGACGGTGTAATACCTTATTCGCCGTACGAATCTCGTACTGCACATTGATCCTCTTAAATTCCCATGTAGTCTCCGTCTTGGCATTAGCATATTATCTTCCGCAACCTGCGCCTCTTACCCCTTGGTACCTCGGTCCCTACCACCACCTTCAACCCTCTGATTCGCGGAGGACTTTGCAGACACTTGAGAGTTCGTTTTAAAACTCAGATAATCGTTTCGAACTCCTTCCCTTTTCTCTTCTCTTTCCGTTACGGCTTAGGTGTCTTCTTCTCCTTATCTCGCAGCCTCTTCGCGCCCTATCCCTTTTCCGCATCGCGTTCCGCTCGGTCTCAAGGGGAAAATTAGATCAAAATAAAACTTCTCGCCAATTTTTAAACGCGTTACAGTCGTCTACATGGTAGGGGAGATTACGTCGTTGAAACGAAGTTTCTCGCGATGTGATAAAAAAAAAAAGCGGCAGCTTCGACGATTTCAAATCGATCAAAAGTTCGCCGTTTAAAGGGCTACAGTGACGCGTTTGATGGATGAGTAACCGCGAGCCTGAACAACGACAAAACGTTTTCCTCTCTGGGTTGGCTGGAGTCGCAGAGAGGCGTAGGAAACGGTTGTCCGAGGGACGGTAATTGAATTTATCGAGGGTGATGACCGTCGTATTTTTTTCCACTCCCTCTCCCTTTTTTCACCCCCATTACCAGTTTACCTAGGATCACTTGGCACGCTCGAGTTATTCGTAAACGGCGCCACGGTCGGGCATTATTTACAAGAGATCCTCCCGAGAGCTCCTCGATGCTACTCGGCTGAGAAAGATTGGGACAGCTGCCTGTTCTCAGGCAATCAGAAAAACTACCTCGCTCTTCCTTCGGGCAACTTCGCCATTCCCGTAGGCCACGGCTTAAGGCGAGCGCTAGGGCGGCAGCTGCCACCGGCAGGATGAACACCCTCTTCGCGGTTTTTAAGAATCTTAACGCCCTTCCCCCTTCTCCTGACCCTCTTTCACTCTCGATTTTGTCAAGCCGAGATAGCGCGGCCACTTTGCATTCCGTCGCGATGTCTAATTCCGTCAACGAGTCCGAGGGGGTCGAGTTATCCTTTCCTTCCTAACTTCTGTTGATCACCCTTTACGCCTACGTCGTTCCCACGATCTTTACGCATGAGTATTCCTCGATGAAACGTATCTCTAAAGTATGTCAGAAAATTAATAAGTTCCTCGATGCAGCAAGTCAGATTCTCCATTGACACGACTGTGACGCTCAGTAATTTCAATGCTGTGACAATTAACGATAGACTCGAGCAGCGAAACGATTCCCCATCGAGCGTTATCTATCGTGTCAAGCTAATGTCGGAAACTAACTGTCCTGTGGACCGTCTTTTCCCATTCAGATGCTAAATGTCACAGCGACATTGACCGAGGAAGTAGAACGTTACACTCCGAACCAGACATCTTTGAATGTTCTCTGCGATCGGAGGTATTCATGCTTCACGAACGACACGTCAAGAGGGATCCATCAGGCTTAACGTAATAGATGCGCAAACGACATTAGCATGCCGCGCCGATTATTGGCATTAGTCTGCTATCCCGTTATTTCCCGCGGCATCGGTCATTTATAACCCTCAGCCGTAAACCCTCGACCGGGATCGATACTATCTACATTCGTCGATCCGCGGCGGCGACGAAGAATGCGTGAGAAATCGCGTAACGCATAACGTACACTATTTTTCAACGGGTTCCGCTTCGTGTCCGCGGCGACACTGGAATCGCCTTCTCGGGTGTCGCGTGTTGAAAAAAGAAAAATCGTTCCGCGACAACGCCAGATTTATATGCGTGACATAATATGTATTTATTCTCAGTAGCGAAAGTAGCAATTGACCGGATTCTACTCTCGCACGTAATTTTTCGTACTCGTAACTTTTCCATTTTGTACGACACGCGGAATTCCGTCGTTCCGATTCGCGGATCGCAATCGGTATTGCGCAAACTGATATTAATTGAACGAAGCACTCACGCACGTGCGACGCGGGACACGGGATCACGGGAGCCGAGGGAAACATGAACACTTACGTGGCGTAGAAATAGAGTCGCAAGGGTTAGCAACCCCTGAATTACACGCAGCTCCCCGACAGGACGGTTAAGGGTAGGAAATTTGCATATTATAAGTAGTACACGCCGTCGTGTCTGATATCATCGGACCCGGGACCTCGTTATTCTGTGCATGCGTACGATTCGAGCGTGTGCGCCGGCAATCTAGCCTCTTCGACCAGTCTTAAAAGTTTGTCTCGAAACTTCCTTAACGTTAGTCCCCGAGCAATTATGCGAATCGTTCCCTCGATGGACAGGCTTGATACCGTACTTAGTAAAAATTAAGCAATCGCGGGGGGAAATTCATTTGATCTCGTACGATACGACTAGGTTTTCTGGTTGCAGATTTACAGATCTGTACTACTGTTGACCGTAGATAGTTGGATGGTAGTCGATCGGTAAATATTGCACTTGGTAAATTACGGTACGTGACGCAGACATGCAACGAGACGTAAACATCCTTGCAAGACGGAGGTTGGATTAAATAGATCGGATCCTCTTCGGGTCGGACGGGCCGAGGTCCGTTGTAGTAGCGAGGGCTTAAGATATTGTTTCGAAGCACGGCTGTTGCCTTAAGATAATCAAGGAACTCAGACGGCTTAACCCCACGGCGACGAGTTCATAATTCCAACTTAGACGATCCTCCACAGTCTTCCATGGTTATTGAGAGATATCTTCGGCAACGATTGCCTAACAAGAATCTTATCTTCTATTCCTGAACAGTAGAACGATTATTTTGCTTATCCATTTTATCGTATATTATATTATTTTTCGTGACAAGGGGGTTGAGTTCCTTGGCTGGCGCGTACGTTTTTATCGTGTAATTTCACTCAAGACGCTGCGCTGGCGAATCCTTATTCAAAGAGCGAATTCTTTCGCACGTTCCAGTCCCGGTGAAGAGGACGGATCGTTACGGCATGCCATGAGGCTTGCTTAACGGGCGAGCTTAATTAATAAGGACACGCGATATCCTAACTCGTAAGACGATGGCGGGCACGTCGTAAAGCATAGCTGAAGCCTCTAGGGAGTCCTTTGTTGTCGAGAGGGTCAGGACGAGGCGACCTGCCACTTTAACCCACCTTAAGGGGTTACGTCTTAAGGAGTTTTGAACCTTCCGTAACATCCGATGATCGTGATCCACGGCAAATTCAAAGCCGGCCGTACCCTTCGGTCCACGTCGCTCGCGCGGGAAACCGATATGCTTGCATGGTCAACGTACGTACATACATATGTATTTGTACGGAACGGGGATATCCATCCACGTTTATAGCGGTATCGCTGTCAAAGCATGTCAACCGGTATGTTCCATGAAGATTGTGTAGATCGCGGGATCAGCGTAAAGGGACCTATTCGCTTGTAGCCGACCGTCGCACCTTATCACCATTGCGTATCATTATGAACTGGCAAGCGTTGTATCAACGTGTGTACATCTTCGTTCATAAGTCTTAGCGTGCGACGGTGATACGATGCGATGATATGATACAAGCGGATAAGAACTTTAATACGCTACGCTGTTCTGAAAGCAGTAGACAAAGAGAAAAATATTTGATTACCGGCGGTTGGAGATTGGTCACCTGTCGCTTGATGTGTGCTAATGTCGCGGTCGATGGTGGGTGGGCGGCCATGTTCGCGAAAACCAGTCTCTCCTCGTAGTCGGTCTCGCACAGGATTTTGTTCTCGCACAGGAAAAACTTGTCACCTATGCAGAATCTGCGAACAAGATAAATTAATTGAGATGGAGATGCTAAATAAGGTAATACTATGTAGATAAAAGAATTCTATAGCGAGTACGACGAGACTCGAAGATGTAAAGAAGTTCTGTCGTAAGAATTGTCGTAGATACGGAAAGCAGTAAACCGTCCTAATTCCTTTTAAGTCCATTTCCCGTTCCGGTTCGTCGAGGAAATTGCGAGAAAATAAAAACAAGCAGCGAAACGCCACCCGTCCCGGCAGCTTCCGAGAAGTCTTCGAGGTCTTTTAAATGTAATTTCCACTCGATTGGCAGACGCTACATCGTACCAGGATTACCGCCGAGTCCTTAGCTTTCTCGCCCAAATGGCGGACGTTGAATACCGGAATCGAAATCTCTTTCTACGACACGCCGACGAAGTTCACGTATTTACGAATGTTGCTAATTTTTCTGCGTCAGATATGAAAATTTCAAGCCTCTCTTCGATAGCCTCCGGGATCGAGGCGGCTGTACTTTAAAATTCAACGTATAAAATCCATGGTATTTTCCTGTGATCCTTCGTGCTATATGTAGAGAAGGAAACGCAGATTTCGAAACGGTGGCAAAGTACGAACGTGCTTCGCTTGCGATATAAGAGAAATAAGGTTGCCGCGAGGGTTATACGCATCGACCAACTGTCGCCATGCCAGCGGGAAGGGGCGTCACTAAAATCAAAGATTTCGCATTTTTCCTTTTTATTGCCGGCTTAAAAGTCAATTTTTTCTGTAACCGCGAGGTTCCCGCCTCTTTCGGGTGTCCGCATAAAGGACGATACGCCGGAAATGCTAAAGAACCTTCGGAACGAGGATCACGAAGGCGCCCGGTTGAACACAATAGATCCACGAGGGACTTGAAAATCGTTTTGTCAGGATACTGCGACGCGTTGAAATTCTCGTCAGGCGCCATGAACATCGCTCTCCCAGCGTTATACGCATAAAACCGCGATATGACGAACTCATTCCTGTGATTTTTCTTTGAAGAATAGAACGATCCTTGTTATATAACACAATTTTGTGCCACATAACTGTATAATGTACTTGAAGAATCTTTAAAGCGCTGTGCGCATTGTATTCCGATAATAAGAATTTCATAGTCCATCATGAAACTGGAAAACCTATTTTCATATGTTTAATACACGAAAACGACGTTGAATCATCGTAAAGCTCGCGTAACTGTAAACCTAGGCATACCTGAGTATCGTAACTCGCAGACGAATAATAAAAGCATTTTTTTTTTACGCTGAAGGGACAGTACATCGCGTACATACGGACATTGCGTATTCAACGGATGTGCTGTCCCGTGCTGGGATCCTGTTTGAGTTTTATGTCGGGATTTCTGTCGAGTGGTTTATACCGGCGCTTATGTAAATGCAAACGTGATTTTTTTCAGCACCTACCCGAGCCACCTGCACGGTTATGCAGAGCATTTGCAGAGCATTCGAAACGAGACGAGCCGAGACATCGTAACGTGAGTACCAAAAAAAAAATATATATATGCATTGCGTAATTCAGGATTGAATGTCCTCGGGCTCGTTGATACCAGAAATTTTCCAAGTAAATTGCATGGAAATGGCATTTTTATCAGTCTTCGCCGTTCGGTCGAAGAAAAATGGAGCGGTTTTCGATAAGCAGCGCGGTCGATGGCATAGGGTATGATTCAACGTCATCAAAAATGAATTGAGATAGCATCTGTTCGATATCGCGGGCAGCGATTACTTCGATTTTCCATTCTTTTAATTCCGCGAATGATTGGGAGAATACGGGGAAAGCAGAGAGGAAAGATCGTAGTAGGTAGGAGACCGAAGAGCGATCGGAACATCTAAGCATGGGCCGCTATAAAAAGCAATGCTCCACCGTAACGGGGTACGATAAGTGCCATGGTGCGAAGTAAAATCGATCCCGGGGGCAGTCTCGAATCGTGCGCCATAAAAAGGGACATTAGAGCGAGAAACGCTGGAACGGTACTGAGAGGAAGAGAGACACTAGGCTGAATGGTGGCATAATGGTGTTGTGATTTTCCGAGTAGATATGCGATATAGATTGCGTCTGTGTAATGTTAAACGCTTCGAGCATTAGTGACGTTAAATGGCATCGGAAGGGTTGCGGCAATGCCGTAACAAATACCAAAAAAACTAGATTTTCATTTCTATATGTTTCATTAGCTTTGTGAGGGTAATGCATGAAAATTAGAGAAATAAAGTCGGTTGAAGTTGTTCCGGAAATCTTCGTTAATTGTTCTCCGCGTCACGACGTTGCTAACAATGAGTCGAGAGGAAGCCTCCGAGATTCGTCGGTAAACAGGACGAGTTGTCGAAGCTGATGGGGTGAGAAACCTCAAACGGCGAGACTTCGACGGAGTCAACGGGTAAAGTGGTGAAGCGGAAGAGGTGGTTGCAAAGGAATAAATTTTGTACTTGATCGCGGGAGTCCCTGCCGGGAGAGAAGAGCTCCGAGAAACCGTCTATATTCTTGGTAGTAGCTGCTGCTCCTACTCAATTTGCATCAAACTATGGAGAGACAACCAACCCCCCGCGTTCGCGCGGCATCCCCACACCTCCAGAGTGGCTTCTCGCAGAGCAAACCGTTCTAGCACCTGATGGAGCTGTACACTCCTTCCCCTTCCCCTTCGATGTTCTACAGTCGAGACTAACGCGTTTAGCAGAGACTCGAACCCCTAATCAGATCTTCCTGTGCCGACGCCCAGGGTTTCTAAGGTGCTGCTAAGTGTGAAGTTAATGGAGTCAAGACGCTGCTCCATCCTGCAGAGACGTTTGTCTGGTTTGACGTTAGGCAGTCCTGTCTGTTCGCGAAGTGATCAAAAATTTGACTTGTAACAATTCTGAAATCCCCCTTGTCACTTCTTGAATATCATCGTTAATTGTGACGTTATTCACATATTAGTAGATCGTGTCTGAAATAGAATCAACTGCTAATCATAATGTCACGAGCGTCTACATTTATTTAAGAGCTTGATGAAAAACGGCTGACGGCAAATTAAAGTATTTATTGAAACGTCAAATTCTGGCAGATTTTAAGCAGAGGAAACTAGTATATTTAAAAATATACATTTAAATGAGAGTCTTCGAGAAGAACAGTTCTATTTATAAACAAGGATATCGATCTAATTTTCCCGATATCTCGTGGCGCTTCATATCTGGCCGCTTTATTTCGATAATGGCTGCTTATCTAGCGCGTTCTCCTGTTAATTAATTCAGACTGTCGGGGTATCACAGGGAACTGCGACGCGCTAATTCGATCAGAAGTGAATTCGCTCGGTTCGGTAGCGAGGGCTGGCTGGTCGCCCGCCGCCGCTTTGGGGGAAGTACGCCGCCTTTGCTTCCAAGACAGATTTACCCCCGACGTAGACAGTTGACGTCGCTATCTAAATGTCGCGTCGGAATGCCACTCGATAATACAGTGAACGCGACGCGACGCGTCGCGTCTCGGATCGCGGATTCGACTCATTGTCCGACCCGTACCGTGCACGTTGACATGGAAATGTTCACGGGCTCTACGTCATGTCACGCGCCCCATCGATGTTCGAACCAGGGGTTAGTCGTTAGGCTCAAGAATCAGAGTGGACTCGACATTTTTTTCAACTTAAATTATAGCCTACAGACTAGCTTTAATTATTTCCAGATTTTTTACAATCGACTCATTATATTTATTATAATTATCGTGCATATTAAAAATTGTAACTATATAGAGAAATTTTGAAACAAAGGACTGGAAAATTGAATCGCCCTGATGTGTGATCGAATGTCACCAATTGTGAATCAAAAATGGAAATCGCGGGCGACAGCTTCATTTGCCATTCCGACCGGGTATTCAGCTGTAAAGTTCGCAAAGGGAAGCATTCGTCTTTCTATTAATTTCTATGCGGCGTGAAATTACGCGCCGTCGACCTTAAGCTATATTAATAACCTAGATTACCGAAGGAAATTAAGACAGCGATGGGTCGTTGATACCTTTAGGAACGTCGCTTTGTTGCTCGCGACCGAAGGGGTTGAAGCGGACGCCGCGGGGATGAAACTGCGATATTTCCGTGGGACGCGCTCGCTGTATTCTCGTCATCGTTTCGTAATGCCGCGTCTTATCGAACAATCGCAACGCATCGCTCATCGCAATATATTTCTCCTCCACGAAATTCTTTAACGTTTCGCGCAGACCGATCGCTCTTCCTTGCCGGTATTGTTCTGCGTTATGCTAATACAATTTCCATTAATATGCAACGAGGCCCGGCGCGGCGGCGGAGAGAAAAGGAACGCGTTATCGTAAATATGGAGGGCGTTTGGTGGCTGTTGAAGTCGAATCGGTTCGGAGCAGTATCGCGAATCGATCGTCTTAGGTCGCCTTCGAAGAAAAAGTTTCAAGGCAAAGCGCAATCACATCAAAGATTATTTCCGCCAATAAAACGGAAGTCGAGTTTCGGTCGATGGAAACAGGAAAACGGAAGGAGGGAGCTGTCCGAATCGTTCTCGGCCGCGGAACAAGACGAGGTGAGGGGAAGAACCGTGCTAAGAAAACGAGGGAGCTGGGAAGGGTGAGAGCACAGATAGAACAGGAGGAGGTATACGTATATAGGGTGGCAGCAAGAGAGGTTAACCGACAAGCTCGGCAATAAATCTACCGTTCGCCCGAAGCAGGTACTTATCAGTTCTCCAGGATCACCCGCGACATCGGTGACTGCGAGAAAAGCCTGGCGGGCTCTCATCTCTCGAAATTGACATTCGAGTCGGCCCGTCGGTCTATAGGAACTATGCGCCTCGACGACTATTGTATCACGACCGACGATAGTGGCGAAGGAAACGGTTGGACGTTTTCCAGTGGTTGGTTTCATCACGCGAACGATGAAAGGTAGGAGGAATCGCAGCGTCGATTCGACGCGCGATTATCTCCGTTTCACGGAAGCATATTGGCTGGTGCTGCATAACCGTGCATGGATAGTCTGCACGATCGATGCCCATTTCGAAAGGCTAAGCTCCCACTCTGCATAATTGCCAGTTAACGGCAACGAACTATAATGCGTTCGCATGAACGCACACGCGCGCTCGCGCACCCCTGCCACGGATACGCACCGGTACAACAGCTCCGGGAAACATCGATTTTTTCTTTCTTTTTTCTTGTTTGTTTAGCAAACGCCGGGCGCGAACAAAACGCGATGGTCCTTCAGCCGGTTAGAAATTGACAAAACAGTTTTTGGCAGAGCCGACCGAGGACTTAATTGGCCAGTACAATGGGGAAATCTGCCAATTATGGCAGCGACTGATGCTCGATCGATCCGCTCGTAAGCACATACTCGTGACCATTGATAAGCATCGTCGAGAAGTACGCGCTGCCGTACTCCATAATTCCAGATAAACTTCGGTTAATTTGAATGGGCCGGTCCGCGCGTGGGCGAGCTTACTACGAGAGACCAGAAGCGGGAGCGGACCGCTAAGTCGGTTTGGTCTACGAGCTGTCGGGCAACTAATTGTAAGAGGGAATCGGGTTAAACGCGAGTTACGTCGCGCCGTTGCCTAAGTTTTCATCATTAAGTAGCTCGCAACTAGGTAGTAACAAGGGTTCGACCTTCCAACCTCGAAATCTTGCATGTACCGATATCGAATATCGAAGTTGTCGAGCAGATATCACGGTAGCAATGACTGTAACCGGCGGGCATTGTCGGGGTTTCGTTTTGCCTCGCTTCATTTCGTGAGGAACCTCCGGGCGAGTTCGTCTGGATTATCGATGAAATACAGTCGACTCAGCCTTTTTCGATACACGTACGTACACGTGTAACAGTCGTTGTCTCCGATAACACAAAGAGCGTCTTCAACTCGTGTCGATTTTATATATGTATTTATCTTCCTGTCGCGTTATTGCCTCCTTTTCCACGTTGCACTCATTGAACACGGGCCAGACAAATTGAATTAGTAAAATAGAATTGTTAAATGAAACACGTTTATAAATGAAAATTTCGAGTGGCGTTCACGTTTTTTGTCAAACGCAAAGAGAGGGGCGGAGGGGTTTACGAGCAGAAATAAGCGGTGCTGGATGTTTAAAAAGCGGTGATTCAATTTTACGCTCGAAAAGAGAGCGCCGCTGCCCTCGATGCATAGTCGGGCGCTGTGGATGACAGGGATACCGGTGTTGACGTTCCTGTAATTTGGCTGGAAAATATCCAAATCGTTCGCGTAATTCTACCAGAAACAATAGATTGCTCGAACGTTAATTCTATCGTTAAAATGTATTTCGCAACAGTTCACGCGAATCATTTGTGTACTCCAAGCGTAATGGTCTGATGGAAGCGGATGATGGGAGGCTAAAAGAATTCAATCGCTTTCCATCTCATTGTTTACCTTCTTACGAGACAGAGAAACGGTGAATCTCCGGCGTATCATACGAATCGAGCGTACTGCCGAGCAGATTTAATAAATTGCACCCCACGGCAGAATAATACAACCCCTTGCCGTAGGAGGGTTATGAATGTAAGCTCTAAAATTAAGCTCACAATTAAAGAGATCCGCAGAGCCAATTTAAGCGAGCAAAACTAATTAGATGAGTTACGCACCATGTATATTTCCGTAAGCTTGATCGATTCTCTACCAACTAATTTTAAACGAAAGTCGTCGAAAAAAGAACGCGTGTAAGCATAGTTCTAATTAAGCTACTAAACATTTACATTGTTAGAAGAACGGATAGTGCATATGAGACTCCTTACTGTCTTAGAAGCTAAGATAGTTCGAAGGCTTAATCAACAAATTGGTCCCTTAAGATTTCTCGACGCAGGACCGTGAACACGCATAATTCAAAGTTGCACGGGCCACGGGTTTAATTACCAAATCTTGTTCAGAGTTAGGATGCAAGGAACCAAGCTTGCAAACTTCTTGGCTTCGGTTAATGTATGCGAAACTGTGGTTTATTATCATACGGGGAAACCCATGATCGATCATGCGTACCTATTATCAAAACTTGGACGCCGATCTCCCCGGTACAATTGCTGATTTTTCAAAAACATGGGATGAACTCCTTATCCGTTAACTTACAGTCGACTAACAACCTTATCTCGCTTAGGGCAGCTTGTTTGACTTCTAACGGTACCGCCTTCTGACCGGTACCACTTGATAACTGAATATCCTGAATATCCTGAAGGGATGAAACGAGGAGCAGGAGCGAGACGGAGTCAGTTCTGGTAGCTGGCTTAGCTAGCCTAATCCTTTCTGTGGGTCGGCTTTGCATTAAGCAAAGTCCATCAACTTGGCGTAAAGCTGGAGGAGTTTCGAAGACTGCCTATAGTCGAGTATTAATAGTAGTAGTATTATCCGATAATTGGTGAAAATTTAATCCTGACTCGTAGTTGGCGCGAGCATCGTACGTATCGTTTCCTTGGATTAACTTAAACGGTAAAAATCATGATGGACCTTCCGCTTTCATCATGGTCTCTTACTAGTTTCACAGATTGGCCCCTACGAACGTTCTGAACGAAAGGGGGTTAATTCTTAAGAACGAAGTAACGGCGATATTTCTCAATAAACAATAAATCAGGCAAGGCGCCGAGTAAGGTGTAACGCCCTTTCTTTATAGATCGGCTCTGTTCTTTTCTACTTTCCCGTGACACATGTCTTTACTCTCTCTTGCCCTCTATACTTCATTCCTTTTCATCTTGCTCCTTCCACGGGTAGTCGTTCGTCTCTTTCCGTCGCCTTCCGAGTCCCCGAGCCCCATTAATCTATGGTTATCTACGGCGTGCGCCGGATAAGTGCGTCGGAATGAGCCATTTCACCCTTGGGAGTTCGAATCCATCCTGTACCCTCGAAGAGAAGACCATCCATAGACTGGCCCTTGGGCATCCTCTTTTACCCTCGTGATGAGCTGGCCAAAACTTTCGCATTTAACGAGATCATAATGACATTGCCAACTGAACGAAACGAGAAACGTTTTGCTCTCTGAACTTTCGACCATCGTCTACCGATAAAATCGTTCAAGGAACATTTGATTTCGTACAAATAAATTCGTCACCGCTTATAAGATTACAGCAGCATGGGAACGAATTGAGGTACGTCAGCAGGTCGCCGTCGACAAATTTCGAAGTTGCATTCCCGAGTAACATCCACATCAGTTCTTTTCTGCCGGTGAATAATGTCGACGGGTTATCTCTTCACCTTCGAATCTCATAAGTAAAGCGGAAGGCGGAAGGTAGCCCTCCCCTAGCTGTCGGTAGATCCGACCTAACGAACTAAAGAACAACTTTACTTTGCATGCGTTCGGGCGCAGCCCCTGCCCTTTTTCTCTTTCCCCGGCGACGACGCTGCGACGTCGGGCTTGCCCTTATCGCCGGGAAAGTTAAGTGGAAGAAAATGCGTCCTCTAAAAACGGTGAGACGGCGGGTAAAGTTGAAATTGATGCACTGGACGGGACCCTGAACCCATGAGGTTTACGCTGCCGGCGTGTTGCAAGCTGCTCACCCGAGGAACTTTTCAAAAGTTGCCACGATGGACAACAATCTATTATCGTACTCCTGCTTGTCCACCCTGTGACAAGCCTATAAAGAGACTTTTCTTATCGATTCGACAATGATATATCAACGTCTCAAGAGAATTCACTCAGTCGATTTAATAATCGATTAAAGACACACGTGACGAAGTGATAAATGACAGAAATTGTATGCCGGCTTTAATTCGTAGGTAGTGTTACGCGAACCGTCTAGTAACCAAATAATCTAGGTTTGCGAACTGACATTGGACGTGACAAGTGATATTGTACCGAGTCGTCTAACTCCATTGCAGCCCACTAGATACGGGGTGTCTGCCACAGACGCTCTGTAACTCAGAAACCGATGTGTCACAGCGAAGCGGGCTTCAGATTGCGCCTTAGTTTCATTGCGACCTGCCCGAGACAGGCTCGGTTGTATCAGTCTACACTGTCACTCTGGCAATAAGTAACCGCAAGCAAACGAGATACCCCAGTAACGAACGAATCGAACGATTCCGCGGATCCGTCAATCGCGAATCGCAAACACATTTTTTTCATAACAGGCGCGCCGTTCTTTCGTCGCAGGCGGGTGATCGTGACGAAGCATCGAAAGCGCGGATTATAAATCGCGTAGGGTCGCTCGATAAATTAGGATTTTATTATCGCTAATAACCATCCGAAATTATTGTCTAGCGATATTTACGCGGAGGCTAACTTCCATCGTCATACATAGGGGATGGGCTGATTGTGTGCACGCGTACGTACACAGAGTAGCCGTCCGTGCGTAGAACACGCGGTTTTCGTGATCGTATTTTCGCCATTATTTACGCGTCGCTTGCATACGGTTTTCGCTTCTACGCGGGCTTACGAATGTTTATCGGGCAAAAATTAACGGGCAATTTGTACCGGGCGCATTGTCGCCGGTAATTATTATTTTATCGACGGTCACGCGCGGCGGGAGCGCCGCGGACGCGATCTCTCGCGCGTTCTCTCATTATTTATTGGCTCTCCCGTATTCGATTCGCTCCGACCTCTGCTCCCCCCGCGGACTGCCCGCGCCGCTTTTCGAAGAATTTGCTTAGCGGGCAAACGTAAATTCGCACGATATTATCGTGCGCCGGGCCATTAAAGCATTCGCAACATAGCTTCACCGACTAATTTCCAATTAATGTTCTCCTTTTACCATACCGCATTTCTGCGATTCGCGATACCGAGCACCTATCGGGATCGGGTTGACGCGTTCGGGTTTCATACGAGTAATTATTTTACACCCCTCGCGAATTATTTTTCCAAGGACCAGGTTCAATTACCAACGCGGGAACACGTTTCGGTAATGTCGTCCAGACGTGTACAACGCGTGGCCGTCAGCTCGTCGTTTTTCGTAATTGGCTCGGCTCATGCCAAGTCATGCACGGTGAAAAAAAAAATTACATTTCACGGCACGCCGCGCGTTATTTATAAACGTATCTACGTATATGCATACGCAAATGTGTATATACGCGCCGTTGCATGAAAACAAATGATGTTTGCGAAACGCAAGGTTTGGATACGGGCTGCACCGTATACACGGTACGCGCGCGTATAAGCTGGAAACCGCTCCGAACTGTTTTGCAACGCGAAAGGAATTTTGCAACGACGCGACGCGATGGACGACGGGCGAGAAACAGACAACTTGTAACATCGCAGAAGAGTCGCGTTTCACGCGTCACGCGACGCGGATGCACTCGATTATATTTCGATTATGGTTATAGTAAATCTAAACTGGGGGGGTGGAGCAGATAGCCCGAGGGAAATCGCATTAATTTCTATAACGACGTTCGCCGCGGTGCGGCAATTTCGGTATCGTTTTATCGGCAGCCACGTAACGCAAATACGCGTCTATCTGTGTGCGCGTAGGCGCCCGTTGCGCATAATATAATATGCACGCGTGTGCGGCTGGTGCGCGCGTACGTGCATACGCGAACATCCGCGTGCGTCCGCCGTCCGCTTCAGCTAATTTCGTGTTTGCTCGATTAATTTCCCGCATTTAACGGAATTTGATGTTTCGTTAATTATTCTGTCGCGCGCGCTTCATACCGCACGCACGCGTGCTTATTCGCTACTTTTGCTTCCAGTTACTCTCGCCTGCACGCTGCGTTATCGTATCGTTGTTAGGGAACAGCGACACGTGCGCTAATATCACCGCTCCAATTGACAGATAGCAGGAATGTAATTTGTATCCGCGCATTGTGTCGTCCTTCTCGTGACACTTTTTCGAATAAAACGATATAAATCATAAACTGGGATTAAAGGTGAGAACTGTTCGATATCGATAGGGGCATCGATGAAAATATCATGCCCATTTACAAAGTTCATTCATGATATCTGTGACCGGTTGATATTTTATCTTTTCTCGATTCGAATCACGACAAGATTGGATGAAACATGGAAATTGAACGAAGGCACCTTGGCGTCGCGCCGTCGTTAGCGTCATAAAGCTGTTATTAGTCGAGAAAGCGAGCTAATCGCAAGTTGTCAGAGTGATATAGGGCATGTGTATGCCCTATACGAAGGAAGAGTTTAAAGCCCCGTTTAAGCCGCGCGAGGCTTAAGCCACGTCCATTTTCTAACAAGTAAGGCACCTAAACCGGAGATTAAGCCATCACTTTGCGTGAGAGCGTCTCAAAAATCCATGGATTACGTCTAGACACCGGTTACCAGCACCGACTGGCGAATTAATTATGACGCTAAGAGCAGTATTCCTCTCTCCTCTCCACTTTCTCATAACCGTTCCTCTTTGCTAATTTTTTCGTTTCTGTCCCGAAAGTGAAAGCTTCACCTCTCTCGGATCTCCGTCGGTTTTAATCGAAAACTTTGATTCAATTCAACCCTTTGTTCAGTCAATTTAGCGTTAGTTATTCTTCGACCGAAGTTGACGTTGATATAACAAAAGCAAAAATGCGATCGGGTTAAGCTCGCAAGCGTTGTCATTATATGTATATGCATACATATATCCACGCATACATGTACATATGAAGCCTCTCACGTTTGCTCGTGCTGTCAGGGATTGAAGCGGGGTTTGTAATGGGTAACGGTGTGGGCGCTGGTACACGCGCTGCCGTGTGTGCATGCATTTACGTGCTACGTTGCCAATGATTTATGTATACCGCTAATTACCAGCATGCACTGCACTGTTTTATCCGGCGATCATAGTTTTATTAGGCCAACCTGTGCATTGCGGTATTGTCAGCGCCAAAAGCACCGCCGGCGAACAATCCGTGCCGGCTGCGTGAAATGTGCCACGTTCACGGGCTGCGGCGATCGATTTAACGTTTTCGCACAAAGATTCTTGGCTATCGAGGTTTCAATCGCAATTAATTTTACCGGCATTCAAGTTTTTCCAACAAATTCGAAAACTGTCACGCTGACAAATTAACCGTGGACGTTAAAATTCGTAAGGGTGATTTCACCCCTTTCTTTTATCGTTCATGTTTACAGTTGATTTTATCAATGAAACTTTTTGCTTTCATTTAGCGTTATAAAAGTTTGAATTTCCCTTTTCATATTTACCGCACGGACCGTACGGAAGCACGAAATGTGCTTGTATTTAAAGCAGGTACGTTTCGTTTTTCACTGTATCCTCCAATCATAACCTTTCATATGCTATCTTCGGTTCGGCTACCTATCGTCTACCGAACCTGTTGCCATATGACCGCAATGTGTATCGGTTATCGCGTTCAATTAAACTCGGAGAGTTTTTGGCTCGGATTACCGTGTGTGCAGACCGGGTGCACGGTATGTAAGTGTGCACTCCGTCGCAATGGCATCGATGCAACACAAGGATACACGTGTAACCGTGAAACGGACATCATGATAGATGCTCGTACATATCATAGTCTTTGGTATCAACCACCCTCTACATCACTCGTGACGGGTAGCCGTTTAACTTGTCAAACAAACAGAACTATCACATAAAAAACCTTTAAACCAATTAATTTCACGAGATTATGACGTAAATCTATTAATTCGATAGAAAATTTATTGTAATTTTCCTCGAATGATAACAGCGGTACTCGAATGTTAGCTACCACTCGATTCCGCAACAGCGAACCATCGTTTTGGCATCGAATTCGGTGCCGATCGCTCAAGTAATTCGATCCCGCATGTCACGCGTTTCATTTATAATGGCGCTGGAACGTCTATTACCGCACGAGGTTTGTGTATCACGCGTGAAGTATAGGGGGAGGGAAAGAGGCAATGTTCGACTACACAGAGCTGGCTTTCGGAGGTAGCTTCGACGAGGGGGATGAAACGCGTCCGGGGGATGGGTGTGGAACAGGAGGTGCGCGAAGGAGGATGAGTGATACCGGGGATGGTTAGAGGAGAAAAGGGGTGGGAAGAGGGGTCTATCGGTGCCGCTACCGGAGCTGGCAATGCGAGTCTAGGTTATCCGGTGACAAAGCTCGGTTTGGTTCGTGCAACGAGGCCCTCGGATTATCACCATTGAAAATGGTGCAACTGAAACCCCTACTGTTCGGATGCAGCGGCGCTTGAACGCGATACGCCGCTCGAGTTTTGCATCCGAAAACCGGAAGCGAATTCCTTGTCTGCCGTGCATTTATGCCGGCGATCACAAAAGTCCACTCGGTGTCGTTTTTCCTATCATTATCGAAACTTCGGTCGGTGATCGATGCCTTTGGTGTCCGATTACCGACGTCAGCTCTCGTCTGCGAGATCTTTTCAGATTCGCGTAGCCGGCGGAGTCGGTCAGACTTTTGGCACGGTCGATTAATAGAAGGTAGAAACCGCGGATTCTTCCAGGGACACTGAGGTCGGATGTCCAGTGGCGAACGGAGGTAAGGCGAACCACCCTCCGGGGGGTTGTAGCTAAATTGGCGGCAGTATATTACCGGTCAGACTCCCGCATTTAATTTGAATATAATCGTGAAAGGAGATCTCAGGAGCTCGGGGGCACTTCGCGACGCAGAACTGCGTGACGGTGACCGGAAGTGCTCCCGGGACACCGGAAACAAAATGGCCGCTCCCTTCTAACGCCGGCCCGGCTCGCCTCTTTCCACTCGACCTTCCTATATACCGCATAACTACCGCTAACACGAATCTCTCTACCACCCTCGGAGACGCGTGAATTCGTAACGCGAGAGTTAACTTTGCATTGCTGCTACGGCGGTCGCGGACGAACATCGAAATGCTCGCCCTGTCTTCGCTAACAGCGCGCATAGAGACGCAACGCGTGCGATAAGGGGGACTCTCGTTTGTCGGAAATACAATCATAACGAGCCGGTATGATATATCGTTCCTATCGTTAATTTCTTCCACCGTTTTATACCTCGTTGCGCGGAGAGATTACCCGGTAACGTTTCTATTAATGATGGCATGAGCTGCCGGGCGCATTTCGTACGGAACAACCGGTCGTGGAAGTTTAATGATTTTCGAGTAATTACGAGGCCAGGCGATGACTCGCGTGGGAATGCAGCAGAGCAGCGTGTTCGATAAGCGCTGCGAAACAATAACAATTAAACTGGCCCGACTCGTAATGCTTAAATACAATATAAGCACGAACAATGGACTATAGTCCTACGAGGGAGGAGTCGTAAGTCGGTCCTGACAATGCCTACGCTGTACTTTCGTAGACAAAAGACGAAGCTCCGGTTTCGTCGATTCGATTGTAAGTCGACAGAGCCAGTTGCGTTTCAAACTGTGTGGCGATCGTCCATGGGAATGTAATGTCACTTGTTTGGGAGAGGATTCAACTCAATATGGACGAAGTTTCTCAAATACAGATATAAATATCTTTTTATCGATAAGATGAATTATAATTCCTTGTACAGCTAGTAACAAAGAAATTGAGCCAGCTACGTGCATGTATTAGTCTCCCCTAGGGGGACAAAATTCAAAACGAGTAAGAAGTCAACATCTTATTTTTTCAATGCTCGATCTCGCATTGATATTGTTGGATTTTAACATAATTTTGATGCGTCAAAATAAAAATAATGTTAACGTACGCACATTACCACCACCTACATTAAAATTCTTTTTA
>NW_017135881.1:388990-401667 GCF_001652005.2 Ceratina calcarata | reverse complement strand
CAATGGACTATAGTCCTACGAGGGAGGAGTCGTAAGTCGGTCCTGACAATGCCTACGCTGTACTTTCGTAGACAAAAGACGAAGCTCCGGTTTCGTCGATTCGATTGTAAGTCGACAGAGCCAGTTGCGTTTCAAACTGTGTGGCGATCGTCCATGGGAATGTAATGTCACTTGTTTGGGAGAGGATTCAACTCAATATGGACGAAGTTTCTCAAATACAGATATAAATATCTTTTTATCGATAAGATGAATTATATTTCCTTGTACTGTTAGTAACAAAGAAATTGAGCCAGCTCGTTTTGAATTTTGTCTCCCTAGGGGAAACTAACACATGCACGTAGCTGGCTCAAGTTCGTTGTTACTAGCTGTACAGGCAAGAAGAATCTTATACGTCGCGGCGTTTCGTTATAAACCATAAAAAAATAACGATCACCTCGTTCGTTGCTGCTCTTGACAAGTGCGTATCGGCTACTTTTACCGTACTACTGATACCGTAAACTCAATGGAACATACCTGTTAATGGATAAACGGAGTTCTTTTATCAGAGCGTACATCTCGGTTGAGAGAAGGACCCGTGAGCGAGAGAGGAACAGGAGTAGGAGGTGGTTTACCCTTACGAGTTTACGATGTACGACTCGGCTTAGGAGCGTATGATTAAACAACTCAGGTGTTTTATGCTCGGCTCGTGGGAGATCGCGTGACCTAACGGCCACATCCGTTTCCGCTTCACCTACGGTCAACCGCTTCGACCCCTGACCAATGGTTCGCCTTAAGGGTTGCACGTTACCTTCGACCACGTAAGAAAGTATACTTTCGACGTATCTTTAAGTAGTAATCGGGTTCGCGCTCGATAGTCACGTGCTGGCCCGGTCGAACCGCGTCGTCGCGCCGTGCTGGCTCAACCTTCCCGGCGCACCGCGCCGTAGCCAGCCTTTTCTTTTTTACACTTTTTTATTCAACGACCCGCGCTCGCGATACGACTCGCTTACACGGTAAAAAAATTCTATTTTTAATGGTGAATCATATTTTACATTCAGTAAGGAACGTGTAACTCGCTCGTGGGCCGATTAATCCGGACGGTGATCGCACGAACCTTCCCTGCTCTCGTGTACCTCATTTGTATCCGAACCAGACGCGCGATACGTGGATATCGGCCGGAAACAACGTTAACCCGAGACGGAAGCGTTCGCCGAGACGGGAGAAAGGTCAGGGAAATGCCGCAGTCTGACATTAACCAGACGAAAATGCCGTCAACCTGTTTCGAAACTTTAACGTGATCGAACAGGAACGAAATGAACCTACGCCCGATGTTATAATACTTTTGAAACCGATCGATGCGTTGATTGCGGACACGGCTTGACGGCGTTCGCCGTCGAATATCCCGCGAATAATTCCGACAGTGAAATTAATTAATTCGCTAATTTCGGATTATCGGAACGTGGCTACGCATGAAACGTCTCTCGCTGATATTCAGAGCCCAACCGGGATCCGTTAGTTTTCCGGGAAATTAGTCAGCGTGATTTGCATCTGACGTACACCTCCAGGCATCTACACGTCGCTCGCATAGTTCGCTAAACTCTCGACTTTCCACTCGGATCTCCTCTCTTCCGCGGAAGTCTCAACGCTCCGCTGCCATCGCCCTCGCGTCAATTACGCTCGTCACGGGATGGGAATTTCGCGGGAGAATCTCCCTTATGGGTATAATGGATACATTTTTCGTAAAACCTACAAGCACCGGTTTGCTATTTCAAAAATGCTGTACGTAGGTACGTACGTATTCTGCGTAGAAAATGAGTAAGCAAATGATCAACTGGCAATTATTAAATAAATTATATTTGTCGTCGATTTATGATATCGTGGAAAAGAGAGCAGAAGAGGCGACAAGCTGTAATTAACTGGAATTTATTGCACGAGTCCGGTGAGAAAGTACGGGGCTCTAAATCGCGGCTTCTCGATTCTTGCGCCGATTATCTTCATCCGCTGGATTCACCGAGGTGTCTCGATTTAAACACAGACTCGAACGAGCCCCGAGCTTAACTTGGTTGTTGTGAATAAGTAAGCGAAGTGTTGCGAAGTACTGCAGAAGTTTAGCGCGAGCCTCCACCCCGCGGGCACACGGTCGGGTTGGCTCGAATTAAATTGTTATACGGATGAGCTGCCACGACGAATACTTCCCAGAAACCGAGCGACTTTCCCGCCACCCCCGGGTGTGAATGTTTAATTACCATCCCTCGCTATATTTAATAAAATAATATCGTGCCTCAGAAACTATGCCCATACTTCGACGAGCGAAGATCCCTTGAAAATTTTCCACCGTCTTTCGACGTATTATTTTAAGCGACGCATCTTTTATCTCAAATATTGAAATATTGTATTCGGCGTTAATAAGTCGTCAGATATCTTACCTGTAATTACACTGTTGACAGGCGAAACATTCCAAATGATAGACGTTCGTCCTTGCCCTCATTACCATCTCGAAGGCTGGAATGCTCTTATTGCAGGCAGCGCAGTGGCCAGTGTGTCCGAATAGTCTGCGCAAACAAAGGAGCGAAAACCGTGTTAACTAATTTTACCATGACAAGAGCGTTGAATGTTTTCCGACGATATTGCCATTGCTTCTTCTCCCCAGTACACTATTACGTCGTTCGACGACATTCGAGTGGTACATAGACTTTTGGTTCGTGTAGAACGAGAAGCAATAAACCGACGAGGACCAGGAATATGCCATCCTCAAATATTGGGCTATTAATAAAGACCACGGAGGTTCGATAGCGAGTGGGCTCTTTACAGACGCGCGCCACCTGCGCATGTTCCCCCGGGGCTTTGTAATCTCAACACGGTTTATTTGCCCTCGCCTGTTTATACAGGATGTGGATGTATTCAATAAGGGAAAGTTATCTGTAAAATTCGATTTGTTGCGTCCGTTAGCTGCGTCAAGTGTGCACAAGCGTCTCCTCGTTCCCTCTTCGCGACTTATTGACGTCCTGGTGCCGGTGCACCAGAGTATAATGAAATATGAAAAGCGCCCCGAGCGAAATGGAATTACAATTTGATGGTTTCGCGATATTTTCGTGACTCGCGTTAAAACTTACTTCAAATAGTCCTTCTTGCAAAGTATGAGATTGGACCTCGTGAAGAGCGACAGGCCGACGTCGACGAGTCTGCACTGGCAACTGGTGCACTTCAAGCAGTCCTCGTGCCAAAACGAGTCCAATACGCTTAGGAAGTACCTTCGATTTGAGGAAAATAATTTTTGTCAGTTGTTTCTAGCTCCTTTAAACGCGGCCTCAGAAGCCGATAAAGCTGTTCACCTTTCCGTGATCACTCCGCCGCATCCTCCGCATTCTCGTTGCACGGGTCCGTTCTTGTTTGGCTCGGTTTTGGCCACATCCATTGTACGTCACCCCTGATCCTCTGTAACACAACAAAACCTCGGTTGATCGTCGACAGTAATTATACAAACAAACGGGTGAAACGAATAACAATAACACGGCGAATTAATTCAATCGAGCGATGATTATTTCGACCGTAATCGAACAATTAATTTCGGGTTCTATCAGCTCTGGATTAACCGCGGTACATTATCGCGTCTCGAACGCATCGAATCGAGACGATGAATAATCGCGTTTTCGTGGTTTTAGCAAGTTTCGACGGCATCTGGCCGACTAGAACCTCGAGTCGGCTCGTCTATGAGCAATTAGAGTTACAGGTTCAGAATTTAACGGCACGCGGTTAGTGCCATCTGTGTCCATCCCCGTTTTGCGGGGGTGGACCTTCTCTCAATCCCACCGTCCTCTGTCGCCTCTTTCTCGCGCGATGCGGTCAGAGTTTAGATTCGAATTAGTTTGACCCTCTCTTCCCACCACTTATTGCACGTTTAACCGGAAACGGTTCTGAAACAACCAACCCCCGAACGACGGCTGCTGCTGCTGCTGCATGCCGAGCGATAAACATTAATTGTTTTCGTCCGAAGACGTATATCCGTGTGCACAATCCGCTGCTGCCCGCTTAAACAAAATTTCGGAGTTTAACGTTTATTTAATCGAGCCAGTGTTTGCTTTCTATCATTCTACATTTTCGTCAGATCGTTTGCGTTCGTCGGAATGTGAGAATATCATAGCCGGCAAATGAATCATATAACAAAGTGCAAACATATAACTAACAGTATTTGACGTAACAGTTCTCATCTCTTTTCGTGTATAGTTTATTGATTTATACGTAATTGAAGTTAGAAAAACGCGCTGCAATTCTTTTTGTCCTTTTACGATGAACTTAGATTCAGTCCAGCGAAACGTTCAGTTCGAGCCAGCTTGTATACGTGTATTTACGAGTACCCGCGGATGCTATGAGCAAAGTTTGTGCGGTTTCAATATGTCCTCTTCTCTTAGCCTGGACACAATATTACATGGACGTTAATATCTTCTATGCGGTTGAGACTCCGAAGCAAATATTAATAACCACCGTGCCTTTGATACGTTAATTATTAAAGACTGGAATATTAGAAACCCCGTGTGTTCGGGACAAGTTCTGGCTCCCGTCGAAACGATATTAATTTCCGATCCCTGTTAGACCATACGAGATTTCTAATAACAGAATTTATTGTTAGCAGGGTGGTTAGTGGTCAAATAACAGTCCTTTCTTGTTTCGAAAACGTGGCGAGGCGTCGCCTCAAATTCGATAGCTATATCGGGGCGAGTTAATTAATCGTATTGAATTCATTGCGTGCTGCGGTCGGTTATCGATACATCGAATATGATATAAATAATGGTACAATTATTATGCGAACACTCCTATGAGTGCAGTGATTAATGGAATAACCAACTAGCCAGGTAAATTATGCAAACTATTAAATTCGAATACACGCTAACTTCCCCACATAATAATCGGCTAACGATCGAATTTCTGGTTCCGAATTTATGCCAGTTAATATATTTCGTTGCTATTACAGTTTAATTAAAGACACCGTTAATATGCCCGACGGAAAGTATTAGAGATGCGAATTGTTTATCACCGATACCGCGTATGGAATTCAATACGTCTAACCGATTATGTGATTTCAATTTGAGTACCCAGTTCCCATTGCACATAGCCTAGGACAAAAAGGGTTATAACGTCGTATTGCGGTTCCTTTGATACTCGAAACGCGAAACGCTTATCCTACATATTATAACAAAAGTATTTTCAGCTTAGGCATACCGGAATTCGACCGCAGAGATTCCTGCGGGGGCCAGCTTGAATACCGGCGACGAACCTCGAAAACCTTCGCCAACCCCATGGGGTCGCTCAATTTCCATTTTGTTCCGCAATTTTCGTAGCTTTCCACCTGACGGACGACAAAACGCGTTGCCAAATATCGCGATAAATAAAGTCGATCTCGAACGATTCGTCGGTGTAGATAAAATATCTTCTATTAACTGTGTAATCCAAACAGCAAGAGTTCCGATTTCATTTCTTATTATACATTAGCCTTGATTATTGAAAAAACTGTAATTACGTATGTGACTAATCAGGAAATTTTCAGTGACGAATCGCGATATAGTGACTTCGATTGAGCCGCTACTTCGCGAATCGTCATGTGGAAGAGTTCTAATGCGGCCAGCGGTTTTTCGTGCCTCGGCTCGTGGCTTTAATTACTCGGTTAGAAGTTGCCGTTGACGAAAAGCCAACGGAGCACAGTGGTAACGGTTCGTTGGAACGCAATCGCGAAGGGTCCATAACGAGAGAGAGAGCTTTCCCTTCGGAAGCTGCGCGCATCGCTGGCGATCTGTTCATCAGGTACGTGATCAGATCATCCACGGACGTTGCTCCTCAAAGCGACGATAATTCGATTATCTCTCGTACATGTTCGACGTCCGCCAACATGTCCTCCAATCGGTACATCTTCTTGGTTACCCATCTTCCTGAATGTAATTAAATTACTTCCACGTAATCTGTGCCCGCCTCAGATACCACTTATCCATTGAAACACCGTCGTTTCTCTGACTTCGTTCAACGGCGTCGATTCATTTCAATTACATAATTACTGCCATTTATCCAATCGTGATTGAAACCGTCTATTTGTTTTAAAGAGGTGCAGTTCGTTTGCTTTGTGTTTCGTCGGACGCCGTGTATCTCGGGATTAAATGCTCATTTAAAATGAACGAGATCTGGGAAGGAGATGGCGATGATAAAGACGGCTGATAAAGCTTTTCTTAGAAGGAAAAGCGTGGAAATGCGGTGTCTCTATTTATCGACGTAACTGGGCAGTCTCGATGCAGTTCTCAAGGCTCCGCCCTCGCAGCATCCGTGACACTCCCAGCGTACCACCCCTGCAGTTTCCTTGGTTGAAAAATAAAATTTTCCGTGTTTTCTTCACGCGCGCGTGAACATCGCGGCGCATGCATTGCGCAAAACCGCCGTTTCACCTTTGATTCTCGCCCGCTCCTAAGAGGAACGGATCCCGACTGGAAAAATTCCCGGCCGGCTTTCTGGCCCGCGACCGGACGCTTTTGTCTTTAATAATGCTCCCGCGGAAGCGTTATCTTTTACTTTTAGGACGAGAGCAGGGGCATCCGGTGAGTCGGTCCATTAATTAGGCGAGCCACATTAAGCCAAGCATTAATATACTCCGCTGGCTGTTTTGTTTTATCCCGCAGGAAGGACGTAACCAACCCCCGGAGGTTGAAAGGGGGTGCCCAGGCGAAGGCCAAGAGGGGGAATTATTTCGACGGCGGCAGCCTGCTAATCCGACCTGCCATGCTACCGCCTTATCCCCAGAGACTGTTTAAATTCTGTAAATCGTCCTGAATATTCCCCTTTACCGCGTATCTACCTTTCAGCGGACACGTGCCACTGTTACCTATCTTATTCCGCGAAGATGAAGAAATCTAACTGCTAGACCCAAATTGGATTCAGTTTGTCTCGCCTAGCGTTCCTGTCTTGATCTTTAGACTTAAAATTAGAAATTGGTTACTGAAATCGTCTCACAGGCTTTTATCCTTATTTTATGCATCGTTGACGGTCAGTCGATTTACATGCGTGTTTAAGTTTACTCTTGAGTGTCCACAGTAGGTGAAGGCTGGTCCGTAACGATGTAATTTAACGGGCGAAAGGAATATTTCCTACGGAATAAATCTCGCGTAACAACGCCAGTGAAATCCTCGTTTACCCGGCATTCAACCCCTGCTAATGGGGGTAATTTAAGGGATGTTTTAAGCGGACCGCGCCACACGTGAGTCGCACAAAAAGTTCACGTATTACGACCGCGGCCGGCGCAGTAATCACGCATTAGCATTCCGAACGGTCGGTGTCGACCGAAGGCACCGCCGCGCCGGCTGAGAACGCCGCTTGAACTTTTACACGACCAACGAAAAACATCCCACAGTCACGTGAAATCGTCCAAACCGCTTGGGATTTAATAAAACGAAATAAAGAGCCGGCTAAACTGCATACGTTCTACCTCAAAAGGTTCCCAAGTCATAATCCGGATACTCAAATTGTTTCATCTGCTCATTATACTGACCAAACATTTGATTCATTGCTAACAAAGCGGCAGAACGTTTACCTTTGGCTTTCGCGAAGTGAGTCATTATATTGTGTAAGTACCGAACCAATGACGCCAAGAGTTCTTCGAGCGCATTGGAAAATGTGAAACCGGTCGAGGCAATCATCGTTCCGGATAATTTTCGTTTAGGGACCGTTTAACGACGACGGAAACGACGTAACGGACAAACGGTCTGTTTAACAAGTTCTTTCGCGCCGATAAACGCGTCCACGGTGTCTCCACTCTTTTTCTCTTCATATTTCCCAGGCCGTACCTTTGGGCAGACCGCGGTTAATGAAATTCTAGTCAGGTCGCGACATTCTTTCGTCAGGTGGCGATGCCACCTACTCTCTCTTTCCACCCTCGCGTCGTTGCCTACCTCGTTTCTTTCTTCCGTCCCGTTTCTTCCTGCCCCTTGTTTCTAACTTGTCTCTCCTTTTTGGTATCTCAACATCTCCACCACCCCCGTCCACCGTTATTCCTCTCCTCCGGCACGAGAGGGTGACCGCAGTCTTTTGGAGTGTAAGGGGGCCAGAGGTAACGGGGGTTTGCGTTCGTCGCGGCGCGGAGGGTTGGTGGCTGAAATGGGGTGGTGTGCAGTCAGATTACGCTAAGCTATGCCCGTACGTGCTCGTATGGAAGTTCCACCCCTCACCGGGTTTGCCTCCCCGCCTGGGAAAATGTATTTATTGTTGTTTGTCCAGCATTCTGTATATGGCCACCGGAGAAGAGAGAGAGAGAGAGAGAGAGAGTGAAAGGGGTGACGGCGAGAGGGGATGGGAGTAGAGAATCGCCCGAGGTTGAAGTTGAAAAAAAATTGCCCGGGGGCGACCGCTAGGATGCCGAGCATAAATTTAAGCGACGCTCACACCTCTCCGCTCACTCCACCGCGAATCCCCACGATCCTTCTTTACTTTTTTTTTTGGATTTCAATCCCGCTGTCCGCTTAAATACATCGGGATTATACCGCCGCGGATACGTATCCCAGTCAAATGGAGAAGTTTCTCCTCGTTGGAGTTTTTAAGTGAATTGTTTTCATCCTGTTTTCCTTAAACGCATTTTTTAAAAAAACCTATCGCATTAATTCATACACGTATGTACAAGAAATTCTATGTATTTATCTTCTAAGATCAGTATTTAACGAGTTAAGTATCATTAATCGGCACTGTATTGGCATTGACATAATTCAACTGTTGCCCTTACCGAAACAGTTAACTTTTCGCCAAAAATTTCCTTTCCTTCAAATACTTCTAAACCATTGAACCTATGGGGAGATATAGGACCTTATTTATAGCTGCTAACTAGAGCTACAATTTTTGTATGAAACATGTTTCACTAGCGTCAATAGTTTACAAATAATTAACAAAAAATGATAAAACAGTTTATTGTAAATTAGTCGTTAACTATCAACGGTAGAAAAAAATGTTGCATGCGAAACTTGTAGATTTTCGCAGTATCTACAATTTTTGTTTCAAACATTTTTCGCTTGCGACAACAAGTGAGCAGCTATTTGCAATAAACAAAAATTTCGCAAAATCTGAAGAGCATACGAAATCTCGGAAAAATAAAAAAAAAAGTTTTCTCGGAATTTCGAAAAATGGTTCAAATAAAAGTTGTAGGTACTGCTGTTACCTACAAGAAATGTCGTATACAATTTTCTTCTATCTCGAATATTTCAGGAGTAATCGGCTAATTATTTCGTCCATCGTAAAATATTTCTTAATTAGTGGATTTATAAGAAAATTGCATAGGATCTTTTTTGTACCTGACAGTTACGTACTTATAAAATTTGTATCGAAACCAGATCCTCATCGGTATTACACTGGCTTCTGTTTCGTTTCCTGTTTTTCCTTTCTGGTCAACGATTGATAGGCGTTCAGTGAACGCTAATTACGGAGATAGGAAACGGTCCTTATCGCTCGGGAATCGGCTGTAACCGAATGGTTCGCGAGCCGATACGTAGCCGATGCCGACGACAAAGGGGCCGTAACTACTTCGGAAACTTTTATCTCGCAGGATTAATGGACGGATTAAAGTATTTGCGGCGGGATGCGGGCTGATTGGGGTAAATCGTACTGGGATTAGAACTTGATTGGCTAATTTGTAAGTGTCCCCGGCAGCCCGGCACGAACTTAACGATCGATCGGTGTCCTCCTTCCACGTATATATGTTACCTACGTGCTCAACAATTCTCGTCCGAGACATTGACACGAGCTGAACGCGAATACCGTTTCCCGTTGCAAAGACGATTTCGTTTGAATCGAACTTCGCGAGTTATTTCCGTGCTCGGATGCTCGTAAATAGCATATAATATAAGAGAATTGTCCGAAGGTTTAATTTAATTGCCCGAGCTAAAACGAACCTGAATAGATTATACTATAAATAATTTTAACGCGCTTTGTCAGTTATAATCCCCGCTGAATATAAAATCGCATATTTTATAGAATCTATTCAGTTTCTTCGGATATAGAAATATCTTTCGTAGAGGTCGAATATTTTTGCATGGATATCCATTTTCCCACTTGAGTTTATCGGAGTAATTATCCGAAACGAGCCAATTGGGTGAATACTTTATCAGGCTCGTGCAGGTGCGGCGTGTTCCGTTGCGGAACGAAGGACCCTAGCTCGTAGTCCGACTGTGAGATTAGCTTGCTTCCATCTCGAGTGGTCAAGGCTACTTAATGTGCGGTCAGTGCATGCGGCCGGGCGTTAGACTGATTTACATCGTATCCCTTTACCGAAAGCGAGTGAGAGCCAGGGAACTGTGGTCAGCCGAGAGATGTAGTCCGGTGATCGAGAGGCATCGATTCGCATGCTCCGACACCGCTACACAATGGCGCGATATTTTACCACCGAACGAGCCAAACTTCGATCGGTCTAGCTAAGACGGTGAAGAAGACGAATCACTGCCGCTGCGTCGTCAAAATGTCGGACGTCCAAAATCATCGGCGGAACGTGGCGTCAGAGTGAGACCCGTCGGAGGGAGTGGGACGCGTATGTGGAATGAAAAGGCGAACAAAGAGATACAGGACACTTGCCATGGACCGAGAGCCCCATCGTATAACTCACGACCCTTGTTTCGCGGCTGATCGACGTTTCGAAATATTTCCCAACCGGCCGTTCGGTCCAGACGTTTCGTTCGGTGTCCAGTTTCCTGTCTCCTTACAATTCGCAGACAGAACCTAACGCAGGACAGAACCCAGTCAGGACAAAACCGGTCTCCGGTGATGGACTCGTGGAAGATAAGGGAGAGCATTCATGACAAAGACAAAACGCGCGTTCCGCCAGCGCTGCCTGTGTTATAACCGCGTCTCCGCCTACGTTACTCCTCCGCCGCCACCCCACCGTTCACCCTCTTCACGATCGTTCGCTTGCCGTTTAGCGCGACGCCGCGGAACAATGAGCGAAAACTTTTATTATTAATGTTTTGCGGCAAGATAACGCCAGTTGAAACGAGCCACCCTACCCCCCCTGGTTCCATTCGGTTCACCGATTCGTCCCAGTCGGACTCCGTCTCCGTCTTCGCTTCTTTGCGTTTTTGCCGCGATCCTTTCTCCCCCTTTATCCGAGGGGACGAAATTACGACGTTTCAAGAACAGGTTTCGGCAGAGGAGATTCTCGGTGATGAATCTCGTTCGACCGTTCCCCCGGTATTCCGACGATCAGTGCTGGGAATTAGCATTTTTACAGTTACATTCGCGCAGCCAGAGTGAGGGAAATTCGTCGAAAGTTTCAACAGAAATTTTAGCTACGATTTAATTAGCATTCCTACGTAGTCCGCGTAAATCAAACGCGGACCGGTATGCAGCTTGAGAAGAGGAGATCCGAAGAATGTTTATTAATTACTGTTCTCCCTCACTTGGTACACTTTTCCCTCAGTTGATCTTTATCGAGAAACGTTTCGTTCGGGAAGTCGATAGCGTTTAGTTAAACACCGTTGCGGATTTAACGCCGGCACTATGAATATTTGTTGAGTCCGAACGTAAGGTATGATTAATTTGAGCCCGGGCATGGTTTGGGCCGGATAACTCATTCAAGACGGTCTCGCCGCAATAAGACGAAGGTCCGGACACTCGGGACATATTCTCGGTCGTTGCGCGTGAGTTAGAACCGTTCGAGGAACGGTTAGCTGTTAGCAGTTAGTCGGTAAATAACCTAGACACCCTCCTCGACTACCCTTCTGTCCTGGATAGACGTCCTATCTTAAACCTTAGACCTTCGTCTAACTTTAGATCGGTACGGGGTCAGCTCGTATGTTCGCCTGCGACTTTTATCATATCTTCGTTGCGTACCATCGTTGCATGCGTACTCGTATGTAGATCCCAATTTATAAGTTTACATTCTAAAATGCGTAACTGAACGCGGCGTTCTACGAATGCGAATAAGCAAATGAAAATATGTAATATTTGATTAAATGATCAAAGAAAGTTATCTTATCTCCAATGCTTAAGAATCTGTTTACAAAGGATTCCAGTAAACCGTCGATCACGAGGGTAGGAGTTTCGATTGATTCAACGTCGACGGCAAAGCGAATGCCGAAGGCGAGTGGGAAACAGGCCGTCCCTTACAGTAGCGGGTCCCGTCCCGTCGCATCGTGGAATAGTAGTTTCGTTATTGACCGGTCGAAGAGTGCAACTCGTTCGCCGAAAGCGGGGGAACACTTAATCCGAGTGGGTGCTCCGTTAAAGCGATGACAGGAAACGTCAGGCCGTTACCGCGGCGCGTGATATATCGATATTCGCGAGAAGTGTCCGTGTTTAGGGGCGGAACGCCACGCTACGCCGTGGTGAAACACACCCCGGGTGTTAGCAGCACGGAATAGAAGAAGACCTGGCAGCCAGTCACGTGTAAACGGTATACTTGTTGATTCTTTGACAAAGTGATCGATCGCCTCCAAATTATCGTAAGACGGACTTAAGGATGTATTGGCTATACAGTCAATCCCAAAAGTTTATGCATTTTAGAAACGCATTTTTTAAAAAGAAATTAGACGTCGGAAGAACATTGCTAATAATAAACAACAAAAAATTTTTTTTCGATTTTTCCGAGATTTTTCCAAGGGGTACCCCTTCAATTTCTTCCAAATTTTCGTTTTTGGCCAATAACTCCCAAACTGTTGGACATACGGAAAAATTGTATCAGACCTTTCTTGTAG
>NW_017135881.1:329038-388440 GCF_001652005.2 Ceratina calcarata | reverse complement strand
TAATTTGATATTTCCTTCTATACTTTTTAGCACGTAGCTATTTATTATTAGCATTGTTCTTCCGACGTCTGATTTCTTTTTAATTATAGGAAATGCGTTTTTCTAAGGTACATAGACTTTTGGGATTGACTGTATACCCAATACATCCTTAAAGTACAGACCGATTCCTCTGTGCGGATTTCGTTACTTTAGCAATTATTCGACTATTACGTAAATTCATGATACCGTAATTAGTCTTCTGAATTAACGATCAATTTATTTTTGACTCGAGTCAAATTATAAATTGTCAATCAAAAGTTGTTTGGATAGGCTAATTCTTTAAATTACGTCGGTTAACGGATCGCCGCGTTAATTAACCCTGAAATCGCTAATTTACCGTTGATAATGTACGCCGAGCTCTCTAACAGGCTTTATGGAGTAGAATGGGTACGCGGAGAATAATCAGACAGGACAGAGCAGTTAGGATAGCCTGTGAACCAGCCGATAGCGGCAAATGACCATTGCTGACACCAACATCGTCTCGGTGTACGCCTCGATAATTATATACGCGTCTACACAAGCGGAGTGCTATGTCAGCCTTTACTTAGGACTATAATGACTGGGGTTCGTCGGGTGTCAGCCAAATGGCGTAATTGCATCAACAAAAATGTTGAAATATGATAAATCGTTACTATTTTAGCGTATAACTGCCTCGCGGAGATAACGTAGATTCGTGATTTAAAACTATTTCGCAAAATATAATAGTTTGACAATCACGACAAACAGCGTGGCGCGTCGTGATATTCGATTGCAGTCAGGGGATGACTCTTGAAAGAGCGAGAATGGTAAATGGGTCGAGGTACGCGTATCCATGGATCGAACCGGGCGCCAATCCCGATTCAAATGGAAAAAGGAAGGTCAACCGAGTTATTGTTTTCGTGATGAATGCACATAAAATAATGAAACCTCGAAAGTACACCGAGTCTGGGAGAGAGAGAAAAAAAAAAATATATCGCGCGTAATACGAGCGACAGCGCCATAGGGGTTCCACGCGTTTCACGCATGCCAACCGGGCATTTATTGTCCATGGTCAACGGACGGGACGATACGACTCCGACGAACACTCGTGGACAAGAGATTCACCTCGCGTCGGGTACTTCGGATTTATCGCAAGTTTAACATTACACAGAAGTTGGAAACGGCGCGAGGGATTCCGCCGGATATTTATACGGTTTGAATGCGCGTACGAGGATCATTCTAATGGTTTTATTATACTGATACCCGCGGGATTTCTTGGTGGACGCATTCGCACCCGAGTTTTCTCTCGCCGATCCGCGCTGTTTCCACGATTCATCGTATGCGACTCTAGAAATTTCCGCTAGGAGGAACGTGAGCGCCATAGGGGAGAAGTTCTTTAATAGTAAAGCAACACTACGCCTTATTTTTGTTACTATAAATCATAAATTTATGCATCGTCACCACAGGGAGCGTGAAAGTTTCGAGCATTCCATTGGATGGTCAGATTAAATGGGTGTTAACGGGACAAAGGAGGGAAAAGACGGCGTTAAGATCTTATATTGGCCATTTTGGTGGCAGCCGGGTCCCCACGAGGTCTCGCCATTGAATTGGAACAGGGCAAACGGCAGAGGTACGGGGTTGGCCCGAGGTGCAAGAGTCGATGAAGGTCCTGGAACGTGGTTCCGACGCATCTTTCCTATCGAGAAGGACGATTTATCATCCCGAACGTTCCATAGGAATATTGAATACGACAAGATAATCTCTCGACACCCTTCTTCATCCCTCTCTTCTCCACATCTCTGCCAGCCATGACCGACAGCATCCCCGTTCTGCGGTAGCAGCCAGTAAACGGTCGTGCTTAATGTACCGCACCGTCCGATAAGCCGTTATACCGTCGTGACGTAGCTGCGTAGTTTTTGCCTTGCAAAACGCTAACGTGCACCCTTTCTTTGTTGACGATTCTCGTGACAGCGGCACCAGTCACTGACAGAACTCGTTATCGGTGGCCACGTGTACCCCGCTCTCACGTTTCAGCGAAACCTATGCGCGTACGTACGGGAAGGGTTCGCCTGTCCCTCTCACCGTCCACCCTCTCTCTGTCGCTTGACTCTCCAAATATTTCTGCGCGATATCATCACCGTCATTATCGCGCAACCAATTACAACCGCGAATCAAGTAGAATGTGGCGGAGTATTAATTGAAAATTCTATGCGTTAATCCGTTACCGCGAGACCAAAATGTTTAAACGATTCAGTCCATAAAATTTTTTAAGAGTTGTTCCTCGGCGAACATGAAAACTTGTAACATTATCATCTTCGCTGGAAACTTCATATTTCACGATGCTCCTCAGAATCACTGCCGCGTTGGCTTATCTCGCGACTAGAAATTCCACCGGCGAGAAGATGGCAATCGGCGCGGTTTAATTATGCGGAGTTCGGTCGATGGTTCCGAGCAGCAGTTATGCTAATCCGACTTTATTAATAAGGACTTCGGGCTAAAGTGGAAATCGTCGTAGGAAACGCCAAGCCGCCGCGCCAGGCCTTAACCCTTCGTCGGTCGCCGGATCTTCTCGAACCACACCATCACAAGTAGCTATACCGTTTCGAGCACTCTTTACTCCATTCACTGTCGTTAAACGAGATCTTTCGTTATGATCGTTTTATCTTTCGCCTGAGAAAATCGCCACGCCTCGACCCTTGAAACCTACTGGTTATTAATTAACACCGACAGCTTTCTGGTCGCACGATTCTTTTTTCAGACATCGACGCGAAAAACGGGTCCGTTTTCAAAAGTGACGGAATGTATATTCATGTCATGAACAATCGCGATTGTTTTCGCTCTTCTTTTCACGGTGACCGTTCGTATCGCAGTGAATCGTTTTTTTGTGTACAATAAAACCCAGTATAAAGTTTGATGCGCGTGTGACGCAAATCAATAAATGTAAAATAATTTTACTGTTTGATAATCGACTTTTTAATTTTAAACAGTATTGCAGATCAAACAATGTACATTTTTATCTTGATTCTGGGATAATGCAAACTCGTGGATTATAGGTGATTTCTTTCTGTAAGCTAACCGATAAGATGCATTAGGGGACTTGGGGCAACAGAATGGACGATCTGAATCGATTGAAGAGACTGATCAGATGATCGGGACAATAATAGTCGAGGGTTGCACGGCACCGCCACGGTCGGCACTCGAACGCGACGAACAAAGGTGCTGTCATCGTTTCGGACAACGCGCCGCCGGGCTTTGAATAACCGGAAGTGACACAGGTGTCAGAACAAGTGGATTGTTCTGACAGCCAGTTATCGGGTATCGGCAATTTTCGAATTTATCGGCCCTCGACAAGACGAAAGCGATCGCTTCTCCGATTAACATTAAACGCGAAACACACACTTGACGCGACAACGATGACCGAATCGAATTCCAGATTTTTTTGCTCGCACACTTCTATTGTTTTCTACGCTTCCGATTCGGTTGAAAAAACGATCGATAGTAACGCAAGATTTATGTTGGTTAATCGAACGGTGGTAGGCGTCAGATAGCATCGCAGCAAACACCAACCGAATACAGATCTTATTCCGCGACGGGTTTGCCAGCTTGGCGAAGGGGGACGGAGGGCCGGAGAGCGAAGGGAACGGTGTTAGTTTCCGTGGCATTGACGTTCCACAATACAGGCTTGATGCCGTTGACACCCCCATTTGCAACCCCCCGGCGCAATCTCTGCCGTCGCGGAACTGCGGCCCCCGAAAGTACGCCAGGGTGAATCTTATTCATCCCCTTCCGCCGCGCACTCACGATATTTCCTGTCGACCTCGCGCACGTTCGCGAGATTTTTGCCAGAGCTGCTCTCCAAGCTGGCTAAAATTCCACGCCAGCGAACAACAAAACGTGGAAGAATACAAAGAGGATAGAGTGCGATAATCCGTCTTTCAACGATTTTTATTGGTTCCACTGTCGGTGGCTGTTACCAGAGTAAACGAAGCATGAATTCTCCCCGTGAAATCTATTATCGGTTATCGTGCTCGTAGAACAAATGGATAATATCGGCGTTAACCATCCTCGAACGACCGCGGGAACGTCTATCGGTGACATCGTTATCAGTTGTTTCCGGCTCGCCAAGCACTTTTGGAACCGTTGCAGCTCGGCAAGATGGCGTCGTTACCGCAGCTGGTTTTTCGATGAACGCATATGCGCGAATCCCTTCGATCCGGGCGCAAAAATCGAAGGGCGAAGAGGAATCGCCGGCGAGATACCACCGGACCCGTCGGCAAGAAATATGACGGCCATAATTTAAATTCAAACGAATTCCCGTGTCCGGGGGCGTTGGCGTCCGCGTCGCGATGCTTCGTTAACGCGACGCTGTTATCGCACAATTAAAGGGGATTACGGTGTTAGAATTTTAAGTATCGAATTAACGTGTGGCTCGCGTACGCAGTTAAAATCTCGTCGACAAAGGAACGCGACCGTTGAAACTGCGATGGACAATGGAACCGAATAATTCGTCGGGGGGTGTACGCGTGTACGAATGCAAATTCGCGCGTCTCGCGAGCGAACAAGAATCAAAGCGACGCCCGCTCGATGATTTTGTTTATACTAAATCGGGTCGCGAACCGTCCGAGTTGGGGTGGTAACATTTTTTCGTGGCCCTCGGGTATTATCGTTCGCGCCGAACCGTGCCGATAATAGCTGGGTAGTCAGTCGCGTATGATGCGGCAGAGATAGCTCCGTGCCGATAAGCGAAAACGGAAAATGCGGCCGGGCGGCCGAAATCCGGCTAATGGTTTCACTGAATCAAACCCGGCGGCCGGCGTTTAACGGAGCAAACAGACAGAAAATGGAGCGCAACCGCATATAAAGAGTCGATGATAACGAAATGATATATGACTCGGTGCGAATAACACAGAGGAGAACCGAAACCGACTGGCTCTGTTCTATCGTACTCGCTCGTACTCTCCGCTCGTCCATACACGTCGCTCTCTCGCCCCTGGCCTAGGGGTTACACGGCTCCCTTCTGTGATTGATCGGCTCGGAGATATACCACGGGATATTCACTACGGGATTAAGTGAATGCGCGAACACTTAATAATCCCTATATATATATCTTTCTATCTTAGGTGTCGGACGCGAACGTGCGCCTCGTTTAGCCTATCAGCGCGAGCACGCATGCATTTTCCCTTCCATCTGCAAATAAAATGCGTCGTGCAACGAAATGATTACATACGTTCGTTTACATTGTTGATCGTCTCGATTCGGTCTTTCAACAGTATGAATGATTTATGGAGAGACTTTGAACGTAGGACAACAGTTCTTGACTTCGTTCGAGTGTTGAATCACGGTGGAAACATTTTTATGGCACGTTCAGGGGAACGACGTGTTATGACGTCGATAAAATTTCGGTTGTTCTGCACTTTGTTCTCATAAAAATATTATTGAGATGAATGCCGGCGAAACGTGTTTACGACATCTTGTGGGAGTAAACTACGATTAAGCTGAATAAAGATCGATACCTGGCTCGTTCTTTAAGAAACGTAACGAACAGGTATCGTAAACTGCCCGAATTACATTCGAAAACGACGTTATCCATGAAATGGCCTGATAAATCTTCTCTACGGCGCGTATAAAATTTGTTCTCGTCAGAAGTCCCCCCTCCGGAAAAATATGCGATTCCAGGTAATGCGCCGCGCGGTTTATCCAACCGTTGCGTAATTACCCGTCCCACGGTATAATTCGATAACAGCTTCGGCTAGTTATCGATTCAATTAGCTAAAAGTGCCATAAAATCGCGGGCTGAGCCTGCTGCCTCGTCCTGTCGGCGATTAACGCCACGAAACTCGTATATCTTGAAAGGAAACGTTCTTCGTTGAAGATTAAAGCGCCTCGTTCTAAACGGGCAACATCCAGGGTGTGCTTTATCGCCCGGCGAACAGATTTGATCGTAACGGTAGCGCGTACACACGGTCGTGGAACGGAAGTTTCGATTATTGCTGGTGCGATTCGAGCCGAGAAAGCAAACACACGAGTCGAAAGGGGTAGCACGACACAGTTAGTCTCCCGTAACCATAAAGCATTCCTGTCGCGTGTACTGGAAGGTGCGCACTCCCAGTAAGTTAATTCGCGAGCATTACGCGAGGAAAGTGGGCCGTTAACAGTAAATAATACTGCAACTATTACCACCAAACGGCGCTCTTAACCGAAGAAATATAGCACTCGTACAAATCGTGCTTAAGAATCCGAGGTGCGAGGTCCCCGAGAAGAATGGAAGGCGACCACCGGCCCCTGCCAGACGATTCGTATCTAATTCCCGTCTTTATCGCTTCTCGCGACGTGAAAAACTGTTTTAAACGAAACGATCCGCGTTCTCTCCGTTATCCTCGATGTTTCACTCGGATTACGAGCCGTACATCTGTTCGCAGGATAAGAATGAGACGTCTGAAAGGTTTCTTAAACGCCGCAGTACATTCGAATCGTTCGCGGTGATTTCCCGTTTGAACGAGACCATTCGGGGATAAGCGTGGGCATAGTGTTGTCTAGGCAACAGTGTCGTATAACCGGCGTGCGCAGAAATGATTGCTTTAATATTCAATGTTCGTAATAGCCGGACACGAGGTTTACGATTCGTTCAATTATTCAATCTCGCCAGCTCGTTAGGTCGGTCTAAATCGAGATCTAGGCTATGTCCGGAATTTCCTGGGGAAGGAAATCTAAATTTGCCCGACGTGTTGCTTTGAATTTTGCAACGAGCGCATACACGGTACGAAACTCAGCTCGGTTTCAGTCCGACGTGGCGGCAATCGTCAAACGGTCTGCTCCATAGATGTAGGCAACGACTCGATCGGCTAACCATTCGGAAAGAAAACTGGTTTACAAAGAAGGAGTACGAACGATATGGATAGACGTCGTAAATAACCGGCCAAGAAATGTTCGCATCAATCTTCGTACACGACGTTATGATCGTGCGAATTCTTTCTAAAAATGAACTCCATTTAAATACTACATTTTTGCTGGGAAGACTTGAAACTGATCGATTCCGAGACGGCCTCGTCGGCGACGTTGACGAGAGACTTTAACGCTCGTTTCCAAGGTCCGCGGTTTAAATAATGCATGAAGTGCGGCGGCCGAAAAATGAACGACGGATAGAGCCGGAAGCTACGCGAGTTTCTTTCTTTCTTCCTTCCTGTCCGCCCTGGTCGGAAATGAGAACGGAGACAGGCGGCAGCGTGCCGCTCTCATCACTGATTCAAGCCGGACGTCCGCCGGTGGAGATTTTGTTTGGATACGCGTTTCTAATTGAATCGTAAGTCATGCAACGATTTCCTGCATGACGCATGTACAGTATAATTTCATTTATGCGAACCAATTTTCTACTTTAACATATTCCTATTACGTCTGATTCTTTTATTAGAGAATGAATAATTATATTGTTTGTTCTACGCGAATTATCTTGCCGGACTTAAGCAGTACGCGACGCCACGTTCGCACAACCGGTTCGTCTCTCTTGGAACGTTTATCGAAACCCGACGTAGGCATGTAAACTCGCCGTGGCGCGCGAGTGAATGCTGGAACTCGTCGATCGGCAACAGACGATTGTTCCTTTCACCCGATCATTGTCCACCGTTTGGTTACTGAACAGTCGAGCGATTCGCGGTAATCCGATCGAACGGAATTTACCTTTTATTTGTCAAATGAGCAAATAAGTTGGAAGACACGGTTGGAGTTAATGCCGAAGGGATATCGGGTTCGATTACCGTGCACAGACGTGAAGGTGTTAACGTCGAGAGATTCGTTCGGGCAGTAAACGAGGGTCTAAGAGGACGAAGGTAGACAAGGCCTCGGCCCCGGGTCGGGCGTAATTTTCACCTACGATTGCCTATTAGGGCGTTTAATCGATCCCGGATTAAAAATCACGGATTAAACGCGCCTCCGGGAATTTTCGAGTGCGGCTGACCAAGCCGTAAGCTGTAACTGAGTTTCGCGGCGACCCTCGGGCCACGTTGACCAAATATCTCTAGCAGATAATTACGAGGGTCGGATATAACTCCCCCTGGAAGTTTTGGGCGTAAGGGTCTACGCGAGAAGATAATGCACTTCGGATGGTAGCCAAGCGTGCCGTTTCTCGTCTTATTTAATACGCGAACGAGCAACGGGGGAGAGTTTCGGCTAGCATCTCTACTCTGGTTTTGCGAAGCAGTTCGGGCGTGCCGCGTAACGGACCCATCGACGCAGCAATTCGCTTGTTTGTTCTTTATAAAAGCGATAACGTGTTTTCCGACGGCACGCGGGCCGTGTAATTAATTGTTCGCGTGTAGTATAGACGACGCGTGTACTTGGCTGTATGTAGCGTAGCCCGGGCGCGTAGCTTATTTAGCATAAAATGTAAAATAAGCCGCGGCCAGGGAATAAATTGTATTCCCATTAGGTGCGGCACGAAGAGCGAGCTCCGCCGCACCGGCCGCATTTGAATACGCTCGGATTAAAAATTAAATATTACCGCGGGATGCGGAACGAAGGCGATTAGAGCCCGCGATGCGAACGAGAAAACCGATACGAAAAAAGGGGTCGGAGTTACGTGATACCCGGCCGGCCGCAAGCCGCTGCCAAAATATTAAATACTCGTTAATTATTCGCGATCGCGCTTCAATTCGTGGCGTCCGTGTTAAAATGATCATAAAACACCCAGCATAGTCTGAACAATAATCGTATTTACAGTGCTGTCGATTTTAACCTGCAAACAAAAATCAATTTCTGATAAAGGACCATTGTACAGACAGTAGAATGATCAGATGGATTGAGTTTGTAATTTTTCGTAATATTCTTTCGAGCGGGGAAGGTGACGCAAATGCTCGCGGCAGGTTTGATTTGTGAGCGCTCGCGGGATCGTATCGCGCCGTGCACGCTGCACCATAACCATCCCTCACAATTTCGGTGGCGGGGAGGGAGCGAGGCAGTGGCTGACACAAGTGCTTCCGCGTATCTCTCCGCGGGCCTCTTCCTTATTTCTTCTTTTTCTCCGCACCCGTCGCATTAAAGCCTCGAGCGGTATACCGGAACGGTTAACTAAGACATCAGTCATAATACCTGAGACAACTGGATGCGAAGGCAGAGGCGTAAAGGCACGTCGTAACTTCTCGTTTAACCAGCTTTTATTTCTAATGCCCCCGACGTCGCGCGAAATCTCCCTCGAAGTATCTGCCACGAGGTCTTCAGACTGCGATCGTATTTACTAATCTGTTTTCACGCGTTTTTGATAAAATGATACGAACTCTACTTGTGCGAGGTCAGTGAGGGAAACTTTATTTGCTCAAACCCGAATTTCCACGGAGTTAGTTCCGATCGGAACGGCGAAGACTCTCTGACACGGCACGACTGATTTTCCGCAGGCACCGTTTGCCACGCTCGTAAGATAGACAAATGCGTTCTGGTCAGTTGGGATAGGTTCCAGCCCCGGCAGCGAAGCGAGGTCGGACAGAGAGATTTACAAGTTTAGTTAGCAGCGATCACACCCGCGGGACTCGAACCGATGGGACGCGCAGTTCACCGATATGAAGCTTTCGCTGAGCTTTTCGTTACAGCGTTTATTTTCTCATAGCGCGTTCACGTAATCGTACGTCCTCCGAACGGAAATCTCAGTATCCATAACGCGTCTACCTAAATCACGCGAACCGTCGTGGATACTCTCCATTTATCGTTATCTCTTTCTCGTTACGACGCGGCGGTTCAATATTTGCCCGGTATCGGTCGAACCCGTCGAACGAGCGACGGCCTCCGGTGGAGAAGATTTCTTTTTCCCATCTTCTCCGCGGCGACGTCAACAAATCTCGCCCACTTCCTAACCGTTACAGATAGCCGGCCATTAGAGCGTCACTTTTTTTTTTCCCACGTGTATGAATGACCGGACGCGGATAAGCCCGGCGAAATATATCGTCGCGAGACCGTTCCTCGTGGCCGGCGCATTTGTTTGAATTATTTTATATCCCGCGATTTTTTATTATCAGTATCTCGTGCGACCAAACGACGCGACACGACCAGCCGCGCGTGTGCCGGCAGAATTGGATCATTTCCGATTACCGGGAATAAAACGACCGTGATGATAAACGAAAATACGTTACATACTGCCGATCCTTGATTGAGAACAACATGCGACGTTGTACAGGTAAAAAGTGTGCAATTTTTGTGGAAATAGCAAGTTCGCCTTTAGATAGATAAAAATCGGCGTCCCGCGGTTTTGAAAAGCTCCGAGCGCTTTCGTTGGCCTCAGAGAAAATGACGCTCGTTTTAACGGTCGCCAGGATTGCCCCGCGTTTGGCGGGCCCGAAACCGCGTCGCATAATGGGAAAATTTGCGTAAACGGCGGGGTCATTAAGCACCCCTCTTACGCGCGAATGTGCGTGGCGGTCGCCGATGTGGAGTGTGGAGACGGGGCTATAACTTGCGGTAATACCAACCTAACCGTGTACCCATGATTATAACGCTACCAATTAGTCAAGCCGGCTTAGGATGGCAGCCCTGCCCCAGGACAAGGGACCGTGCACGTACGAAGCAGCACATGTATGCGTTGGTTTCTGTTTGAGCCGTCAGCTCCGAGTGTGACGTTAACGCGGTAAAATTCTAGCGAGCTTTAGTCACGCTCCCCTGTGACTCTCAGCCTTGGAACCGGAGGTTCCTTCGGGTTAGACATGCGATTCTCGTTCCGATTCGAAGGAGATTAGCATGGACAGTGTTCAGTTCGATATCTGATCTTGACGGCAATAATTCATTTATTTTGTTGAACAACGATCCGAGACGTTTTAATTAAATGCATAGAAATTTGGAACGCGCGGATGTTACCTCCTAATATTGTAACTGATAGTATGTAGCAATTATGAAAGGGGCTGCAAACAGTGTGGTACGACTCCGTTACCAATGAAGTTTCGTCGGCGGCTGGCAATGCGTCGTCGTCCACGGGAGGGCAAGTTTGGGTAATTATTTAGCTAAATTGCGAGACAGTTGGCGGGCGCCACGGTAACATGTGTTCGCAACCGGCGAAAAATCTCTGAATTAATGCTCCGCCATTAATTATGTTTATGAGGCCAAATTGTCTCGGGGAGGTGCGGGGGATACATGCAAATGTAATTTTGCGAATTCGGCGTGTAGGTAAAACACGCGCTACGACGAATTGCGCCCTTCGCGGCGACAAATCTACTTGCGAGTACCATTTGCAACTTCCACCGATGTTTCAAATGCTTTCTCTACTCAAAACAGTCATCACACGTTATTTCCAACGGCCGTGAAAAGATCCTGTTCCATTCGCAAATTCCGTGTTTTCAAATCGTTCGGGTGCGAATTGAAACGTTGCATAAAACTTATTCGACGTATCACAAACACGAATTTCGCATTAATTAGAAATTAATTAGACACAAAGAGTATAAGCTGATGATAGAAAATATTCTTATTACAGAGAATTTATCAGCAAGATTTTTCTACGGCAATTTTTGATTCTGCATCCGTATCAATTCTACCGTGAACATCAACAAACATGTTTGAGTTACGTTCGCAAGGGTAGTTCCCGATTGCCAGTTCCTTTTTACCGTGAAACACGCGAAACCCGGCAGGGTTTAGTCAGAACCTGACGATTCGATTAACCCGTCCGTTTGACCAAATCGATTTTTACCTTTTCGTTGCCATCGGTGCGGCTCGTCTTCCTTATCGCTGACGGCGTTGACAGGTATGAACACTGACGTATTCCGCGTGACGAGGCGGAATGCACCGCGGCGCGTTTGTTACATCCTCTTATCCCGTAGGGGTAAATTGAAAATCTCTGATCAGGTTCGGAACCGTTTTTAGTAAGAGGGGATGATGTGTTTGCTTTGCTGCCCGCAGGGCATCGAGATGGTTCTCTGCTGTTGGCGTGGCCATACGTATAAGCTGTTTAATTAATTTTACGTATCTCACAAATGAACCGGAGAAATATAATACGCGTTGATTTAAACGGCATCTGAAATCCCCTCGAGCGTTAATACTGTTTGTCCTCGACCCCTCCTCTCCGTTTCAACCCTTCCTCGTTACTTAGGTTTTCTGTCCAATACGATTGTTCCTCTGTGCACACTTATATTATAGCTCTTTTTTAATTCTCATTCCCTATAGTGAATGTTCCGATTGGAAAGACACTGATATCGATAGATATGATAATTACAATGTACTTTATGCTTCATAAACGTTTGCAACGTGCAAGTATCGTTCAGAAGAAACTGTTCCTGTGTATGTCCCTACCAATCACGTCGGCTATTAATTTCCCTTTATCTTTGTTCGTACACCCGACGTCTGGACAGTCTCGTTACCGATTGCGTTTTTAATTCCCGTCTCCCTGCTAAGCTTCTCGGAACCGTGTGCGTGGTTTCGCTCCCCAAGATCGTATTGGACTGTCGCGTAAGATTTAAATCCTTGCAACGATGAATATACGGAAGGTGATTCGATTCGGCAACAGAATCCGGTACAAACGGGCTTTTAGCATCCGCGCGCACACGCTTGGCAACTGAAACAATTCCATTATTCGTTGATTTGTTTCTACAAAATACGCGGAGATCGAAAAGCTGAAAATTCATCGAAACGGACGATCATCGAACGCGCACGGGCGAAATCTCATAAGAGAGAATTAACAGGATGGCTGATTTTTATTAGCGCGCGAATAGAGTGGAACGATCCAGCGTCATTTAATTTCGTTTGTCAGAGAGCAGACAGCGGTGCGGGATATTACCGCGACTCGAATCCGGCCGCATGAAAAATATACATTTTCAACTGGCGCGTTTCAACCGTAACGCGAAGACACGGTGAATTGCACGGCCGTACGATAACGAAACTATTTCCACCGGCGTGGAATTAAATTACGCCGCGGTACGGGCCCTGAACTCTGGACAACGTCGAAACGTGCTCTCCAGCTGTGTCGGGGCGAAAAGTTATTGATATTCGATCCCGCGAATGGACGCCGAAACGTCGAAATAAAATATAACCCAAATTAAACGTTCAGCGCCGTTCTCTCGCGAACCTTTTCCGAGTTTTTGTTCTTTGCGAGGAAACAAAAAAAAATGCGGAAAAAAAAAATACTTTTCGTTCCGCGACAGCCGCTAATCCACGGTCGGATGCGTTTATCAGTCAGGGAATCATGGTTGATCGTCGCAGCCGGGCGGCCGTCGCGTCGGCCGTTTGACACGACGCGACGCGACGTCGGACTCGCATCCCGTTGCGCGCGTGGCTTTTGTAAAGTATGGATTTGGAACTAGTCGCGGGAGCGATACGGCTACCTATCGGCCCTGTTTCCGTTCCACCGCGAGTACCGCAGGCTACGCTCGATACCCACCCGGCTGTATTAGTTCGCGGTAATAAATCAGAAGACAGATCAATTTTGCGCCCGGTTCCCTGATTTCCGTCCCGCCGGAAAATCAGATATAAATTTGCGACTAGGATCGTACGCGCTATCACGCGGACCCGTCCGGGACCGACAGCTGGACGGTCATCCGCGGCCGTGGAGATGCGCCAGATATTGCGACGATGTCATTCGATGCTCTTAATTTCAACCAATCGCCCCCGGCTTCGTTCCGTTCCCATCATTTCGTCGATCGATCTGAATAACCCACGATTTGTCCCCGTTATCGGAATCAAACGAGTCACCCCCGGTTCTGTTTCGAACATTTGGTTCTACCTCTCTTAAACGAGTCCGAGCTCAATTGTCAATATTTAAACACTATCAGATAAAAACTGAACGATGATACAACAGATTATTAATCACCTTAAATGGAACTGTATAAGTATTTTATAACGCATAGTAAAATATTACATGGATTTTAACGAACAGCTTTCAAGCGCAAAGTACGTCAAACCCTTTGACGTGTAAGATATCGCGAGGTGTCAAAGTAAGTACACTGCGTTCGTTTTTCGACGGGAGTAGCGGGACACGTCCGATACAGAAATTAGCGTTACCGCGGCGGGCACTGTTGACTAACGATAGAGGGGCCCCGAGTTCACGAGGGTGACCAGCCGGATGGCTTCCATATACATACATACATATCGACAGGCGCACATCGATTATATGCTCGATTAATTCGCGGCCGTGCCGACCCTCGATACGCTCGTTCGCTCACTCGCTCATTCGTTCGCACGGCCACGACGCTCACGCGATCGATTTCACGTAGAAGGGTATTGCGCCCACGCAGCTCTCAGTTTTTTCATTGCTCGATTCTGAAGCGAAAGCGACTGCTGCTCCTTCTCAATTAGAAAGAAAAAGAATCCAATCCAATAGGAAACGATAAAATTTGCACGACCACAAAGCAATGCGGACGATTCCGGATGGAATCCTCACTCTTTCATCGGAATCGCATTTATGGAGCCACCAAACTCTGTAGATAGACGAGGCAGTTTCAAATTCTAGCGGTTGCCTAGTGAAACGAATTAACAGCCCTCAACAATGGGTTGGCGATCGTTTCGCGCGAATCGATGAGAAATCTCAATCGCGGGTCGTGTCCAGTTATTTCGGTTGTTCGCCGAGAAATTTCGTCACTGCGATACCCGAAATGCATGCAGGCAATTCTGAAAGGACCGGGCGAGTATCGGCCGTTATGAAGGGATGCATTTGGATTTGGATTTGAAGGGTGGCGCAACGCGGAGTAGGGGCAGGAGAAGCCGGTACGGAGGATTGGAGGTTGGTCGAGCAATTAGCGAGCCGTCAGTGGCACAGTGGCTGACAGCGGCTACACAACCTACTGGCTGCCTCTACCACCGCCGTCTCTGGCTTCAGCATCGTTTCTACCTACAATCTCGAACAGCGCTTATGCCTTACTCAGCTGCCGAAGTACCAGCTCGCGTTACCCCTAATTAGAATATCCAACGATCGATCGTGTCATTGTTACTCGTTATATCGATGTTTCGAAAAGCGCTTTGCCTGTGGAGCGCAGGTACGGTCTTTGTACCTATCACTGGCTTTGTCTCAGTTTTGACACTTTCTTCACAAAAGAGACATAACATAATGAAGAAAAACTTTTTCCTTTCAAAGTTTCAGACCGGATTATGGATTGCCATACACGGTAATCGATGCACGACCCTTTGATACGACGGACTTTTCCCTATTTTTAATTCTCGACAAATCCCGCGCGATAGGGAGGGGACCCCTAGAAGAGGGTAGCGGCCGTGAAGAGAAGTAGTATCGCGCTTGCTAGCTAGCCGTTGAGTCACGGAGGGTTAGCGAATGCAATTATAATTTTAATTTCGATGGTATTTAATAAAGGGGCGCAACATTGCGCAGCCTGCACCGACGGCCGTCCGACCCTCGAGCCCGCCATACAGACCTGTATGCGCTAATTAGCAGTTACGGCCCGCAGACCGCACGAATGCATTCTGCTGCTTGCTCGCGCGTTGCCCACGTTGCACTTTCGTCCCGAACTCGTTCATCCCCTTCGAGTCTGCCAGGTACGCCTGATTCGATCAAATCGAACCGGATCTCATTTCGTCCCGGCGTCACCGGTCAACGATTAAAATCTCGTGAACTCAGATCGTGATAAAGTGGTTGTAACAAAGTTAGCAACTCGGTGAATCAAATTAAATACGAGAGCGGATCCGATCGGAGAATGAATTCAACGAAGCGGGAAGAGCCCCCATAGTAATCGTCAAAGAATCGTCCGGTCTCGTCGCAGCCAACGAGAATAATTAGATCATCGTGCGGCCCGCGTACTCGTATCGAACGGAATTCTTTTTCCCAACGTCCCGGTGGTCACGTCCGTCCTGTGTCGCGGTCTCGCGACGCCACGATTCACGCGTTTCGGTCAATTTGCGTTCGAGTCAGGTGAACGGACACTCGCGGCGATTCAATTATAATCGACAACGAAGTTTGTTCGCATGAAATGCCGAAAGGCTGAAAATCAATCCGGTGCGCGATCGGTTTAATGGAGGCACGCAGCACCACGTGCCGCGGCCATTACCTGCCCCGCGCCCCGTTCTCTCCCTCGTGGCCCATCTCAACCTCGAGTGGGGCCACCTCCGCGTTTCACCCTCCGCGGCCACACGTACTGGCACCGCAACAGCCGTTACCCCGCGGTACTTATATGTATGTATAAACCCTCTTAAAAACTGTTATTCGGCGAGCGATACTAAAAACAAGCTCTTCTAACTAATAACTGATGGATACTCTCCTCTCTGTATTCACGGTCAGTTTCCAAACAGCAATATAAAACTTGCTCGTTCCATAAGATCTTCGACAATCCGGTACATTATTGGCTCGTTTGTTAGAGTCAACGTGACGAAACAATAATATCAAAGCGGTAACGCGCCCCTATTTCACCCGTATTCAGCGCGCAACCCGTTCACTTATCGCGGTTCACGAGATCGCGGATATTCGGTCGATCGAGGCAATACGGGGTCCAAGATCCATCAATCGGCCGGCAATCGAAGCCCCCTTACGCCTATACAGAACGTTTAATAACCCCCAGCTGGCCGATCAGGCAATGTGCGCGCGGATACGCTTGGGGAAAGGTTTGAACGCGCACTGCGTTCATGTCGTTCAGCACAGAGAGAGAGAAGGAGCTAGAGAAAGAGAGTCGCGAAGGGGTGAACAGTAGGATGACCGGCGATACGGGGGGTGAGTTTGAAGAGAGAGAGAGAGAGAGGGATGAAAGCGCGGGGGAACGGGCCAGTTGCATATGAGCGATTGCCACACACGGCGTGTAACGCCGGCCGTGGCGGCGGCATTTACGTTAATTAAATTTCCCCAGGCCGTAGGACCGATCCTCTAGCCCTCCTCACTTTCACCCCTCCATACCATCCGGGCACGGCATCAATCATTGCGCTCAGCCTCACTAGCCGGACTCCGCTATGCCATAGGATCGAGTCGTCGGAGACTGTTTAAAATTGCTAACCCCCGGTACGTTTTCTCTTCGCCTTCCCTTTTTACCCTATTCCCCGCGTACACCCTCGCACCCTTTCCCTTTTATTTCTGCAGAGCCGTGCCGATCCACGGCGCCTTCCGTGACCTTCTGCCACCGCACACGCTCGGAACCTATGATTTCCCGTTAACCACTTTGACGGCTATCAATTAGAGATCACGTGGCTAGTTTCCCGATCCGTGCACTCTTGCGTTGCATCGTTTCGATTTCAATGAAAAAGTTGAACCTGCCCAGAGGACCAGTCTTGATTGGCTTCTAGTCGATAGAATTCAATTGTTAATCTGGTTCAAGTTATGTTCAAATCCTAATACTATCTTATTTTAATTTTATGTTATACTTCGTTTCTTTCCTCTACGACATTCAAGTGTAATTAGGCAGAGAAATTCGAGTTTATCAAATGAGCTGTACTAACGTTTGTATTGAACCCTGATTCAGATTAGGGAAACGAAATAGGGAATCGAATGAACTTGTTCCTGTTTAACGGCACTCGAGGGCGAAACGAACAGGAAAGTTGCTCAAGCCTTTGATTATGTTCCGCGCGTCCCTTCTCGCGGAGCTACATCTTTACCGTGTTTCGCGAAATCCGATAAATTCCGGCTGGGTAGAGGCTTCGCGTCTTGAAAACTCCGGACTACTTCTTCGTCGTTCGCTCCTCCGTCGCTCGCCGTGCCGCGTCGGCCCGTTCCAATCTCGTAATCGACTTTGCCAGGCAATTCTATAATCCCTTAAACCTAATTAGGGGCGAGTGAGCCACGGTTGAGTCGGAACTCGGGTTAACTTCGCTACAAACAAGAACAATATCTTCTTCGTTCGGAACTTCGTTACGGGGGGGATGGGCGAGGCCGAACGGTATCGGCCGTGGATCGTCCTTCCTGTTCCTCAAGAAAATAAGGTCGCCCCGAAGGCTAGCCAGCGGCTGGCCAATGTAATCGCTTGTAAAAATGTAATAAAGGATCAAAGTCTGCCGTTGAAGCGGCTATTACACTCCTCCAATTTTCTTTCTCCTCAGACATCGAGACAAAGAAACAACGCATCATTTCATTCATATTTTAATTCACCTTTCGACGAAAAACGCTTTGATAAAACAAGTGAAATACGATTCTAATTAAATGTGATACAAGGTTCAGATTATCGTACAGCTAGTAACAACGAAATTGAGCCAGCAACATGCATGTGTTAGTTTCCCCTAGGGGGACAAAATTCAAAACGAGTAGTAAGTATACATCTTATTTTTTCGATGCTTGATCTGGCATCGGTACTGTTGGATTTTATTATAATTTTGACGCGTCAAAATAAAAAGAATTTTAATGTAGGTGGTGGTAATGTGCGTACGTTAACATTATTTTTATTTTGACGCATCAAAATTATGTTAAAATCCAACAATATCAATGCGAGATCGAGCATCGAAAAAATAAGATGTTGACTTATTACTCATTTTGAATTTTGCCCCCCTAGGGAAGACTAACACATGTACGTAGCTGGCTCCATTTCGTTGTTAATAGCTGTACTAGTTGTCTCTGTTTTCTAATGCGCCGTGACTCGCGATTTTATAACACTCTATCAAGTAGTGAATTCTCAGACAGAATGCAGGCACATGGCATATGTCCAAAGGTCCAAACATTCCACGGCGACATTCGTCTCTCAAAGACCGGTAGCGGCCCTTTGCTAAGAAATATTCGACCTCGAGACAGAGCAATGGGGGAGGAAAATATCGCCGGTTGATGCAGTCCGACGAGAGACGCTCGAGCGCACCCTCCAGCGTGGAGCGAGGCTTGTCTTCGTAGGGGCACTCCTCGGACCCGGAGTATTTCATATCTGACTATCAAAGGTGGAGCTTTGTGCAGTTTATATTAAATCACGGTACGGTTACTGGATGTCAATAGATGTGTCCCTGTCTCCTTTGCGTTCCCCATCGTGCATAGCGATTTTCCTCCGGTGAAAGAAAATTTTATTAAATCGCTCGGTCAGGTTAAAGGAGTATCCGAACCTGTTACAAGTTTCAGTAGATTATTTTTGTCCTAGCTCGGGGGTAATCGACGTGCGAGGAAATATTACAGCTAATTGAATCACCGAAGTGTCACTCATCTCTATTTTTATAAAACCCTTCTGTTCTTTACTTACGTATAATAACTGAGGAGAGCTATTTTCATCTTTACTAACATAACTAATTATCGGGAATAATGAATAAACTGCCAAATTCAGTTTAAAATAGTGTCAGTCCCATTGAGCTAAAGGAAACTCCTGTTCGTTGATCCACGGCCAAATAATGGCATCGAAGCCTTAAATCGAGCGAAGTCGCTCGGAATTAATGAATGAAATCAAATCGGTCTAGTTTGTTGATTCGCTACCGATCGGTTGGAGGTAGATCAAGTGCTCACGAGAGCGGAGCTGGATACAGGAGGGTCCGTTGCAGATTACAATCGATATGATGCACACGCGCTCGAATACCGACAGCGTTATTACGTCGAGTGCTATTAAGACTTCCAATTAGTTCGATGTACCAATACGCGGGGGGAGGTATACCAGTTTCATTCAGAGAAATCAGGGGGAAATCAGCGGAAAATCGACCGCTCGTTTGTAATAGTCCGTGCAACAAAACACGCACCCACACTGCAACTTTTTTTTTAACTTTCCACTAATCAAGCCCTGATTGTATTATTCAATATTTGCCTTGCACGTGTTTTCTACGTTAATAAAAAAAAGTAATAAATTGGAAAGAATTTAGAGTTGTATTTTCGAGTTATGCTTCGTGTTGCGTATCGCGATGACGTGCCATTGTAATCGATGAACGAAATTCATTCGATTGAAACGGAAGAAGCAGAATTTCTCAAACGACGCTCATTGATAATACCTTTTGTTCCCGCAGAAATCTATCGGTATCTTATCTCATTTATTACCCCGGTTGTTTGCTCTCGTTCGACGGTTACTTTACAACCCCGCTGATAGGGGCGGGTAACGTCTTTGTTTTCACCGCAACATTCCCCAGCCAACGACCCCCTCCCTCTCTGTCCGCCTCTCTCTTGTTGGTAACCGTTCCTTTGACAACCGAGCTGAGGGAACTTGCGAAGATAAGGAACATTGTATTTTCCAATTTTCCCTATCGCCACCTTCGCCTGTTCTTCAAATTGCGCTATTGTGTCCTAACGTTCCGTTTGGAAGAAGATGAATAAAAGGAATTCTTTCAATATTCGATACCGATAAACAAAAATTCGGTAATAAAAGCGATGTATTTCCAAAACATGGTTTGTTATACAAGAGTCTAGTTAACAAATGGAGAAGGGAATATCGAATGGATCACGGAGTTCGATGCGAAGCTATGAAATATCTGACTAATTTCTTTCGTTTTAAAATGAATAAAAGAATAATTGTTTTAATTACGACAAATATTCCAACATAGAATTCCAACAGTGGAAACTTTTCGGTTGGCATTTAAAAGAAAAGTAATGCTCGTAGGAGGAAATTGAAATAAACCCACTGCAAAGTGAAACAGGGAAAACGAGAAATAAATGACAAAGCAGAGATAGACGCGTAAAAGAATAAGAGAGAAGAGAGAGAGAGAGAGAGAGAGAGAGAGTGAAAACTTAAGGTCGTTTTGTTCGAGAAAGGAGATTGGCTCGGAAGAGAGAATACCTAGTTGTTAGCAAGCACGAAGCAGTCCGGGTTGCTAGATAAGGCGTGGGCATAAACGTCCGCAGATAAGGGTAGTTTGCACCCCCGTTGTGGACAGTTAGCCTTAAATGAGCCAGTGGAGGGGGGCGACCCGAGACGTGTAAAGGCTTTTGTTGCGACGGGATCCCATCTTCCCGCTTTTGAAATCAGTTTCGCTGATGCCAGTTCGCCCCGCGATAACAGATCGAACATCAACCGTGATACAGAATTTTTCCCCGTGTAAACAGATCGTTAAAAAATGGATTCTGTAAACCAGTTATCGTTTCGCTTTTACATTTTTTCAATGAAAAGAGCACGTACATACACATACGTTCAAATTGAAAAAGCAGGGAAGAAATGGAGCAATTAGAAGAAGGATCTTGTTTCAGACGCAGAAAAACGATGAGAAAAATGTTGGCGGCGAAGCCAGTACGGTGGCCAGGTGATTTTTCACGAATGTCGCACCGTACAAAAATCCTGTCTCGCCGTTCTAAATTCCGCTTATCTAATAGGGTTTCGACAGTAATGTGCCGGCGTATTATGTAGAACCATCCTGCCAGGGCCATCCCTTTTACGTGGAAGGCCACGAGCAGCGGTGCCGTTTAGCGTCAGATAGCGGAAACGTATGAGGGACGGGGTGAAGTCACCCCTTATCTTAAGGGTAGCTACTCAATAGCTAGTCGCACCGAAATTTCTACCGTTCCGTCTTTCTCTCTATCCTCCTTTCTCCCTTCTATCGCCCAGCATACAATTATTCCGTTTTTTCCTCGTTTCGTTCGATTCCTTTTTAAAAATTCATAATCGATAATTTGGAGTACAGAATGATGGAACCTCGACGAGGAGTCGACGTACTACGGAATGCTTCTCACTCGTACCTGGAAGGCACACGCGCATAATTTAACGATACAAGACACTGGAGGCACGAGCTGAGCTCCGGCAGCTACCGCACCGCTTAGGGTTACTTATACTTCGGGAAGGGCTATGTGTGTAATGCGCGGGAGCGCCTCGGGGGTAGGTGCTTGCGGTAAATCTAATAACGTTGTAATGCTGTTACCTCCCCTCCCTTAAAGTTGGCCCGTAAGTTTCGGCCGAGTCTGTGTTGGCTCTGACTGCCGTACCGAGAATTCCTAACGCGCGCGTCGTTTCGGCTGCATACGCATACTTCCGTTGGATAAAGCAGGAAGTCTCTTTGAAAAAATAAATAAGAGACGAAGTGCGAAATATGAAACGAAACAACGCAAGTTTTCGCGTTTCCAAACAGGAGAGTTGAATAACATAATTTTCAAGACCAAACGCTCATCATCAGCATTCAAGGGGCGCCCGTGAATTTCATTAAAACCCGAATTATCGCATTGACCTGTGTCGATTGACGTGTAGCTGTCGGGCAACAGGTAGCTGATACGAATGTGCTGACTTTTCCAGAGGGACGCGGTTCGAGATCGAAACAGAGAGCCCCGCGCGTTCTTCCGCAAATTTCGAGAGCGAGCCCACCCCTTCGCGTTTCCCTCTTCGGCGACGGAGGTTTGTTAGTGCAGCGGCGCGTAGATATATGTCACGAGCCCAGGTAAGCCTCCACAGTCACCCGAGGGTGTTTCGCAAACTATTCTCTCGCGAAAAGTTCAACACAACTTCATAACATCGGGTGTTCCTGTTGGAGAATTACGGGTGGGAGGCGGGTGAGAAGGGACCCGAAAGTGGATGATGGTATGGAGTGGCGTGGCCCGTCTCGGGGGTTTCACGCGGGGGGTACGGGGTAAATTTGTTCTAGCGTGAGCTTACACGGGTTAAGTACATAGGTGTTCGGGGGTAGTTAGCTGTATCCACGTTAGCATGGAATATCGTGAGCAACTTGAAACATCCTGTATGCACCGCGCGAGCAACAATCCTCTTGCGGATTCGGTAAGTTTCCGTGCGGCCTTCACCTAATAGTAATCAGAGCCATTTACGCCAAAGGCTTTCAAACTATTTACCTTTCATCTCCCGCACCGAGCACGGTGTGAAAATTCAGATTGATCGTATATCGCAAAGTAGCTAAAATTGTTAATCAATACCGTACATTGTTTCGGCAGTGATTAAAAATCACCGAAATGGTTGAAAACGAAAATACCAGCTACAGTCGTTGTTGTATGAAACGGTTAAAAATACGTTTCGCTCGGTTTGAATATGCGTGGCCGATCATAATAGGACTACGGTTTATATCGCGGACAATCCCTCGGTCGCTTAAAATCGCAATACAAAACGATCGGTGACCCGAATCCTATTCTTCTTCCGCCGACTCTCTCTCTCTCTCTCTCTCTCTCCCACTTTTTCATGCGTACCTTTTGCTCATTTTTTTTTCTCTCGGTCCCTCTGACCATACTCGAACGACTCTTTCTCACAGTACCGACTCGCGGAGATAAAAATCAGTAATTAGCCGGGACCATTATGGCGGCTGTTTGAAAAATTAGCGGGTCGTGGGGTAACCGCCCCTCTGGGCATAATCCTGCATCGGTAACGGCGCATACCAACGTGCATCCAACCTGTCTCTGATTTATACGGGTTTGCTATTAATTACACCCACCCGCCGGCTCGTTTCCCACTGACCAACCCTTTCTCTCAACCCCTACGCAACCTCCGATGTTCTTCCCTTTCGAAGCAACTCTCAACCCTATTCCTGGGTCGGAAAATTCATACTTTTTCACGTTCGGTCTTCATTATTTTCTCTGCATGAAATATTCCTCACTATCAATCCGGTAGATATACATACACAGATCCGTTCGATCCATTGTACATTATGTGTACATACATATTTGTTTTCATCTTTCGGTGTCGCAGTTCGATTTCCCGGAAATGGATTCCGCGCGTGTATTTTTTTATCCGTTTGTTTGCGTACGAAAGAATTCGAGTCGAGCGCGCCGAGCCGAAAATTCTGGCTGGGTCTCGCATCGATTGTTGTTTCAACTGACGCTACCCGATCTCGACGGGCTGCGGCGCAATTAAATTAAATGCTTCGGATTAATTGTTCGAAAGCAGTTAAATTAGTTGCGTTTGTTTTGCCCGATTTTTGCGCAATCTCGCTGCGGAATGCGCGAGGTATACGCACGCACACGCACGACCGGAGCCAACAGGGTGGGTGACGACGGCACACGGGGGTGGTTGGAAATTTCGTTCGCGGCCACCTATTACCCATCGCGCGTCCTCGAAATCTCGCCGGGGATATCGCGGCCAAAGCGTCGAATTACGCGCGCGTGCTCTCGCGCAAAGGACGGTTCAAAATATTATTTGTGCTTGCGTTTGTGTGCCTTAATGGCATTTACTACGTTTCTTGTATTTTTTATCACGGTCCGATTTTTAAGAGAATTCGCGTGTAAAACTAAACTTCGTCTCTCGTTTCAATCATTATTCATGCTCGGAATGACAAAATGTGTATATATTCCTAGATCTCTTTTTCTCGTATGCCAAGTCACGAAATCGCAGCGTCTCGTTCGAATATGTGAACCAAAATCCAGCCAACTCTCCCATCGGGAGTACTGCGTCTTTGAGGGTGCGTCGTCAGCGGTGTCGCGGATCTTGAACCGCATTGCTCAGATGCTGGCGAGGCGTACGATCGTCTGTCGAGCTCGCGAGTAAACGTGCACGATACGACGACGCGACGCATGGTTAGACTGGCATCCGGCCGCAAACTCAGTAACCTCATTGCGACCAATGCGACCACCCCCGACTCCCGGCTAGCTTTCGTGCTTCTCCCGTCGTTGAAACCCCTCGGCTCTGGCCTCGCCGGGCGACCGATACCAGATATCGCATCGTCGAGACATTCAAGACATAACGGGCCGAGGACAGATATGCATCGTGAGGATTGCCGGACAGCCGACACACGCGCGCTCGCCTACTCGGCATCGCGTTCCTGTTATCCTTCGATTCTCGATCGGTCGAGATCGCTGGAATGCCGAGGGGTGCTCGCTTCCTAAGATGGTCCGCATAACCGTCACTCCACGCCGCGTCCACGCGTGTATGTGTTCACCCGGCTGCGAGAGTAAACTTACGGGTGTGCTAATTTCAAATAATGGATCTAACAAGAATAAAAGAATCGAAACTTGTTTCGATTGTTTCCGTTAATGTATCTTTCTTCATCTTTCCTCTAGATAAAATTATTCAAATTATATTATACTACGAGATATAGAAATATGATGATAGTGTAATTATTTTTAGAAGACAATAGTTTAAACGTTCCCGACTCGGTACTAACCCGCGGGATGGAATTTTCTAAAGAATCAGACCCAGTCCCTCGGTAAAACGTTCGCGCATTCCTAACACTAGAATTGCATTCTTCCGTATGCGCGTTCATATGGGATGGTAACAAACGAATACGGCTCTGTTCGGGTATCGTACAGCCTCCACTGGGACGGAAGTGTGCGGAGGGGGTTGCGGAACGCGAGGCACAGGATGGGGCGAAAGAAGGAGAGAAAGATAGATGGTGATAGAGGGTGCACAGAGGGATGAGTAAACGGTCGGGTAGATACGGTGGTGGTGTGCCGATGGTGGTTCCAGTGGCGGTGGCAGTGACTCGGTCGAACGACCCAGGGGTTTGGAAAGCGTAATCGTTGTAGCCCCGCGCCTCAAACGAACTACCCCTACGCTTCGTATCTACCTGGCCGGCCGCCCCCGCACCCATCCATGCTCCCATCGCACTTACTCCGACGCCACACTATTTGTTGCCCGCACTCGGCCGGTTCACAACATAAATATGTTACACCTATGGCCACACCTATTGCCCACGGCTCGCGAATTCCTCCGCAAACATCCGGTGGCCTCGCCGCGAAAAGAATTACGCCGATAAGCGGTCCGTTTGCACATTTTACGTTCGTCGTCTATCTCTCGCGTGGCTGCCTGCTTATTTATTTGCTCACACGTAGCGACGATTTATGCATTTCTTATTTTTAAAATTTATAAGAATATGTGTACGATCTTTTTCCCTGCGATTTTGTCTACGTCAGTGAGTGATCTAATAGAATAGGAAATTTTTTTTATCGTCTCCTAATTGTCTATTTAAATTGACAAGACAAAATTGGATAAGAAAATAATGTATTAAGTAACGACAACAATTTAGCATTATCCACTTTTCTTACCCCCCGACTGGTTTGAGAACGTAAGTTGTCGTTAGACACTTAAGCAAAGAGAAACGATCTGCTACTGGAATCGAGGGAGACATAAGAAAGAACCTGTTAAGGGCTCGACGCAGGGGTAGGTAGTACCGAGGGTCGAGTTTCGGAAGATAAAAGAAGGACCAACTGTTGAATATCGACCAGACGCGTCACTGAATTCCGACTCTGACATCTATCTTTGCTTTCAATTACCTCCCTAATTCTTATGTTTTAAGAATAAGAAAACTGTTACTTACGTCTAGCTATTGGAATTTTCTCAGAGTGTCTCGAATGCTTCGTGCTGGGATACTTCGAACTCGAGCCAGTCTCGATCTGTCAGTCTGTCTGAATGCTTCGAAACCTCAACGCCTTCCACTGATTTATCAGACAAACAACTTCTTTTCAGCTTTTTACAGAACAAAGTAGTACGATAACCATTTAGTATAAACAACAATTAACAACGCGAGCTCAGGGACTAGAACGTAGAGTACTTGATTTGATAACGAAAGGGTTGAGAGCAAATGCCAGAACGCGACGTCTGTCCCTTAAAAAGAATGGTCGCAAGCTTACGACCTTCGATCACGATGCTTAAAAGCTCGACAGCTCCGCGAACGCACGTGCAACTCGGCCGCGTGGCACGTGGTGTTTGTCGGAGTGGCTCGGCTCGAAAGCCGCTCGACAGAGCTTGCAAGCTCTCGTGCTTTCATTGGACGATGGGTGGAAACTGCGCATGATTGCGGGTGTGGCCAGAGCTTAAGGGGCGGAATAAGCTCGGGGTGACGATAGGACACCCCGAAAGGGGCACGTCTTCGTGGGTGTCCACGTTCCTAACGCTATCGTTACCACCCCTAACGTGCTTTTTCCTGGAGTTTCGAAACGACCGTGAGAACCACGCTCTGGGATCCGTCCGAGCTTCGAGAACTTGCGAACCACCGACTTGTTCGATCCACGGTACCGCGGCTACCGTTCTCTCCCCCGGCCACTCCGGGGCACGTGGGGTAATTAAGGAAAACTAATGACGTCGAAGGCTCTCGAGGACACGGGCTCGCAGTTAATGCGACCCGGTATTATTCATTGAACTTTTTGCCGCGCTAATGCCCTTAAGGAAACTGGCTTAGAGAAAATTTCGAATCCAAAAAGCTTTACGACTCACATCGATCTTGCATATTAATGACGAAGCGAAAAGGAGCAAGGAAATTATAATTGCAATTCGTTTTAATGAATATTCTTCATTGAGATAAGAAGAATCTTAATCTTGCATCTCGTAAAACTTATTTGGAGATTGTCGGGGTGGTTGTAATAATTGAACATCGTTGATCGAGGGTGCATACTTTTCTTTTATAGCAACAGGTGGAAGTTGTCCGGGATTAACGTGAAAAGAAGCGAAAACGCGGCTGGCGTGGAAAGTGTTTTTCGTAATCAGTAGTATAATCGTGATCGTTAACAAATCAGCCGCGATCCGGTCAATGTTTGGCAAGGTCCTGCATCCGTGGTAAAGCGAAAGTCTAATCACGGCCAACCGATAAATAAATTGGCGTAGCTAAACAGCGAGTCAGTTAGGAGGATGGTGTGATTTCGGGGAAGAGCGGTCCGATCGTTCGCCGCGTTTCACGGTACGCGTTCGGAGAGGGACGGGGGTGGATCGGGTGATTTCCATCACGTATTTACACGGTATGCCCGCTGATTGGCGTTGCATGACTACCAGCGTTTTAATCATTTACCCTTCGAGAATGGCATTTGGTCTAGGATAGCGTAACGTGATTTATTATTGATTGCTTCACGCCGAGTAAAACATTAATTCTGTTATAAACGATGTTATAAACGCTCCAAGAATAGAGTACTTTCCTATATTAAAGGAATGAATTTCGTCTAACCAATTTATCGGTTTGAAAACTGACTCGACAAGTGCGAGTCAATGTTAATTATTTCTAATTGACGTGATCACGTAATTCAATATTCTATGTTAAATTGGAGAACGATCTCAAAGCTTGGTAGAAGTACGTCTCTTTACCGAGTAAACGGCGACGAGGACTGATAAATATGTTACGTGCCAACCCCTAGACTCGTCCTGCCCGGCTAATTATATATAACGTCAACTATTATTGATTGCAATTATGACGCGCGGCGTCGGCCGCGGCCGATACGGATATAGCGGCGATCGCCGTTTCATAAATTCGCCGTGACACACGACCCGTTCGTGAGTGACGCGTCATACATCGTGTAAACGGCGAACATTTATGTGCACTCGCCGGGCACATAATTGCAATTAGAGCGAAATTCATTTACATCGAGCCTGACGTTCGATTCGTTGTATTCGGGTAGAAAGCCCGAATTCGCACGGACGCGCACGGTGCGGCGGTTGTTGCACGCGCGTCCCGATTTATTTCCGTGCACGTCAATCCGCGATGTAAATGGGATTAGATTAGCATCGAAGGAAGTAAAATTTGCCGCGACCGCGTCCAACGATTTGCATTCGTACCAAGGACGGCAGTTCCGTTCCGCGGACGGAGGCCAACGGAACGCGACGCAGATATCGAATTTTCCTAAAACCACCCCGCGTGATCGTTGCGCCTGGTCGGCAAATATCGTTCGATTTTAAATATTTACATTGTTTCGCGCTACGTTCCAGCGCCAGCAGTCATCGCAATTGCGATATTTTTCTTTCATTTCTCACGGGTCACCACCGCATCGATGAGAATTTATCGTCCAAATACGATTTTATTAAAATTAACGCTATTTTCGCCGGATAAATAAGTAAATAAATAAATTCCGTGTATATTATTTTACGAGAGCTGATAAATAAATTCCGTGTATATTATTTTACGAGAGCTATCTCCGTCAGTTTTTGAAAGGGGCTCGTTGGCTAACGCAAATCTGGTAATGAGGGAAATTGGGGAAAACTGTTAACCGAATAGGAAATCAAAAGAGGATACGAACGGTCCAATGAGCAAAAGTGGGTGAATCGTGGAAACAGGGAAAACAAAAAAAAGTCAGGTTCTCGTATTGAAAATTTCATTTCGATTTTTTCAAACACTGCTCACGGTACCGCCGCGTACGGGATTAAAAGCTAATTCGAGCGATCCAGTTTAATTGAGCGATTAACGGCTAAATAAAGCCTATCCCCTACCATTCTCTCTCATCCTCTCATCTCCCTCTCTCGTTCTCGTCCCCTTGGCAGTCATTCTGCCTACACCGTCTCTCCACCCCACCACCTTTTAGAACAAATCGTTCGTGATGGCGTCCAGCACGGTGGAAAATATAATTCAAAGATATTTATGGCTGGATTACCGCTGGAATTGGGTATCTAATATACATGACCGGTTCCCTGGCCTGGCCGGACTTTAACTGTCCACCAGGGGCTTGCGTTCCGCCCTTTTAAAACGATAACCGCTCACCATTACCGCGTAAACGCGCGCCGATTATACCACCGCGTTCCCGAACGCGACAATCAATGGTTCGCGCGAAAATCGAATAATCGGATTTCTTGTTACTCGGCCGCAGAATTTATAAAGAGGGCCGCTAGAGAACGGGACAAGATCTTCCCGGTGAACCTGGGAAAGGATTAGCCGCAATTGATAGCCACGAGTATGGAGGAACGTGCTTGAACCTAGCTACCGTTACGCACCGAACTGTTCAGCTACCCTGGTCGTTTCGGAAGTTTAGGTCTTTATGCCTGCTTCAGCAAAAAACAAAAAAGCGAGAGATGGACCAGCAGCGAAATTAATATAAAAAGATCTCATTTAATATCATAGTTTCATTTGAGTCAACATTAATTCCGTTTGAAATAAGCAATTTATGGCTGGTTAGGATGCGATCGTTTCAGGAGTAGTTTTAACTGAAAGTAAATAGCGGTCGTAGAACGTGCCGAACGCGGAATTAATTAGAAGCAGCTGCCGGCGAGGATAGGCTAGAACGCGATCGCGCAAGGGTAATTTTGATCCCGATTCAGAGTTAGGGCTAGTGTCCAGTGTCCAACGTTTAGCAGTGTCCAGTGGTTAGTGCCGAGCCAGATGTCGCCACGGGCGTGACGTCACTGGTTAACTACCCTTTCGGTACCAACACCACCATCGCCACCGTCGACCGGCTCGTCCCCCCCGTCCCCCGCTTCCCGTACCCGTTACTTTCACCGCACCCGACGGACACGATATACGGGGATGATTCTGATTAATTACCAATAGTTACACAAGCTGACGCCACTCCGTTGACAACCCTCGTCAACAGCGCGGACCTTTCCTCCCCGTTGACCATCGAAAATCGCGTATCCGATTAACTTCTTTTTCAAACCCGCGTTGGTTTTTTAAATTAAAAACTCCCCCATCGACTTGATCGATAAGCACGTATTGGAATAACTGGAGTTATACTTGATAAGAATTTCGACGGTCTTCGAAGCATTTCGAGATGGACAGACAACGAATCAGCTGCGGTAAATCCATTTATCGATTTATCCGAGGTTTAATTCATTCAGAGAACCGCCGGGAAGGATTGTTACGCGAGAAGGGATGAAAACGGTGCGAGAGAGGACTAGCATTTCCCTCGCGAGGTGCATCGGGCCACGACCAACCGGCCGACCGATCGGACCGCCAATATTTGGCAATTACGAAATATGAGTTTACATTTAATAATTGCGGTAAACACCGGCGGACGCGGCGGGTGGCCACAGGGGGTAGGTCCAACGAGATATGGTCGCACGTTCGTTCGTTCGTTCGTTCATTCGTTCGCTCGCTCCCGCACGGGGTAAATTCCGATTTACCCTCCGTGATAGGCATTATTCGACGCAGCCCGCAACTACGTTTTATTCGCTCCAACACGCCGCGAACCTCTGTTTCCCTTTATCATCGTCCGCCGAGATAAATACCCGCCGCGCCTCGAAACTTTTTGTTTGCCACCACCCTCGTACGCGCACTCGAACACACCCGCGCGATTCTGAACTTTTCACGCTCGCGCCTGCCTTCGACGTGTGCATATTCGTTTTTTCCCCTATTCCCGATTTCTGTCCCGTCTTCCGTGCTCCGTCCGTTCTTTCGCCACGCCGATACGCGACCAACTTAATTCGCGTTTTATAATCTCGTATATTTACGTGAAGATAATAAACCTAAACGAAGTACGATATTAATTTACGGGCTATCGTTGTCTGTCTCTTCTATTTTTGAAAAAGAGGCACAGTAGGACATTTAAATAAATACTGTCCTATATATATTGCGAAATATTGTTCCTACACATATGTACGCGTTAAACAGCTCTTAAAGCGCGGAATACTCGAGGCGTTTCGGAACGTGGATTGACGGCGTATCGGAGGCACGCAGACGATGGGAGACGGTCCCCGTGCCGCTTCCTAAAGCCATATACTATTAATGAGAATATGATCGATATTAGCAAACATTTCCCATGGGATATTTACGCAGCGCGCAGCTCCCGTAGATCGATACCGTATTTGCGATCTGTCGCGGTTATCGACGGCGACGTTTATTCAAATGTAATATCTCGTTCGCCGACGAAGATTACCTGCTTGGAAAATGTGTCCCACAGGTACGCATCGATTTTCTTTTGCCTGAGCTTGTTTCGTCCTCCCACGTCGCCTCTCTCTCACCCTCATTTTTATTATAGTGTGTGTATCCTCGAATTACCCTCTCCCGAACGGGTATCAACAAAAAAGGCATCGGGTCTCTGACATTCCCACCGTAATTTCATGAGTTTATATAACACATTGGGATCTTTTTATTAAATGCAAGCCCGTTTTCTTTCAATCGTCATCGTTGGCGTTTCTCTATAGTGCGTCGCTAATTTGTGAAGAACGCGAAACTCGAATTGCCAGGTTTTACGTAACCGCTGGATAGATGATAAACGCAGGGAAGGAAAGAGGTCTGATGTGGATGATGCGTCTTCTCGAAGGTTATGCTATATGTTCACTCTGTTACGTAAATCCACGGGAGAAGCTTGTCACCTTTTATTCGAAGCCCGGGCTCTCCCTCTTCCCTGCCTCATAGACGATCCACTGATTCTGAAGGGTTCCACGACGCACATCGGTGTATATACAAACACACGTACACACAACAGGGACACAGGCGCCGTCGTTCGTTCACCGTCGTCCCTCACTCTAGCCGCGTTTCTTTCTCTCCCTTCTGTCCTGCAGCAGTTCAAAAAGTTCTCGAGCCATTCTCAACGCAAGCTGTTCCACCAAGGATCTCGCGCCTTTTTTCCAATTTCTTAAAGAGCTGCGACAATTTATGTGAAGCGTGTTCATAAACTACCCCTCCGGTCACCCAACCTCCCTCCGAAACCCTCCGAGTTCGAACCCCGAGGAAACCTGGAAACCGAGTCGCCGCTCTACGTTCGCACGAGGTCTCTCTTTCACTTCGTCGCGGTAGACTTTCTCAAAAGTTGCCCGTGTTTCTCGATACTTATTAGCTCTCCCCGGTCGATCGGTTTCTCGCACGTATCCTTCGGCTTCGCACGTTCACGCGTCGAGAAACTTTCGTAATATACTAGCGCGCGTCCAACGGAGAACCGCGTGCGCCCGGCCCGTTCGTTTTCGTTCGAACGAGGAAGCAATTGGAAATAGCCACAGCGAAATAGAGAGATAGAGAGAGAGACGTTGCTACAACGGAATTCAAGTTCTTTCTTCGTGTGGGATGGCGGTGTAACGTTGGCGGACTTGAAAGTTTCTTGATCGGAACGCGAGCGTACAATATTTGTCCAAGGGACTGTCTTAACGAGGCGATAATGCGATAACGTTTGTACAGTTAACCGAATTGGAAGCCAGAGTTAAGGAGCGAAGTGAATTTCTGAAGGAAGACCGTGATCGTATGTGGATACTTTAGGAAATTGATTACGGGGGTGGTAAGGGGGTGGCTAGATGGTTTATTATCCCTCCGCGACGTGGCAGCACCCGTGCCTTGCTACGACGGAAACCATTTTAAAAGTATTTTTTACGTATATCGAACATTTCAGTACTTCGTATTTGATCTCACTTCGTTCTCTGCTTTTCGTTCTACGCTCAACAAAGTATTGAACAAATAAAAGAAATACATTTACCTTGTGACAAATGTTTCTTCGCCCACTCTTTAGAATGATTTAAGTTACATTCATCGAAAATATCTTATTTCGCAAATATCGTCTTAATAAGTAATATGCATTTGCCAATTAAATTCGTACAAATCTCAATCTGTTGTAACAAGGATCAAAATACTAACTCATGAACACAAGAAACGGGTCCCCATTATTAAACAGAAATAGTCAAAAACAGTGAGGTCTGCATAAGTACCTGTCATATTCATTTGGGAAAGCCGCAATGAGCTGAACAAAAATGAACGAGCCCGATAACTCTGAATGGGTAATATCGTGATTTGCGTAAGAGATTCAGCGGGTCGCGATTAATTGCGAGACTTAATGGGCGTGCTGTTGGCCGCGGGGGCTAAACCCTCTCATTTGGAATTCCCCCGGAAGCCGTGGAGGAGGAAAATCTGCCACGGACACCGGACGTTCTCCGCTTCTAGTTCGTGACCGCGGCGGCGGGCCGCGCCGTCAAGAACAAAACTGGACCTGTGCAGCCCGTCGCGTCTGGGCATCTGCACCTACACACAATTCTTGAACGCGCGTTCGTTGCTCCGATAAAGCCGGCAAGGAGGGTTCCTGTTCCCGCTCGTTCTTTTCCAATTAAAATTCAACGCCCGTCGGACAGGCCGCGTAATTGGCCGAGATCTCTTTAAGCGGGAAAATTACCAAGAAGGGCTTGTCGAGCCGGCGAAGGTTTAACAGTCGGCGGCAAGATGGAAGGAGAAATGGGAGAGAGGGCGAGTTCCGGTCAGAATCTCCCCATCTCCAACGACACCCTCGTCGAAGCAAAAATCCTGCCAATAAATAAATTTAAATACATGAATATCTAACCTATCTCCGGCCGCCTGATGCGGTTTTACGGGTTCATCCGGCGGATACCGATGGATTGCTGGTTTCATGTGATTACGGACTAGTTCAACCGGTCGCGTTCGATCAGCGACTGACGCACCTTATACCTGTCGCCTACGTTGCTATTATTATAGTCGACCAGTAGTCGGTACAAGGACTGAATCTTCTATATGCAGCAAATACGACGTACCTAGGAACTCGTATCGCTGTACATTCGAGTAGGAAGTGTCTACGACGGAACGGTGCAAACTCCGACGACGAGTAATTAGCTCTGTCGAGGCTCGCCCTAACTCCGCCGTTTTTTCGTGGCCGGGGCAACATCAGAGAAGTCGCAAAGAATCAAACGCGTGTGTCTCGATTGACAAAGTGCGCGCCGCGTGGTATCGCGAATGTGAAAAAAAAAGGAGAACAGGAGCGCAGAGAACAGAGGCGACTGCGAAGGAAGCGCGGGGCAAAGCGGGCGACGAAATAAAAACAAAAAAAGGAAAAAAAAATTCCGCAACAACTCTTCCAACCCCCCGGCTTCGACTCTGATCCTTCCGCCCTTGCCGGAAGCTCGGATTGCGCCACTGACGTCACGAGCGTCTCTGAGTTTTCCTGCGCCGCCTCTTACCCCCTTATTCCCCGGGTCCTACCCCTGTGCACCCTTTCCCGACTCCCCGGGACACAGCCATAAAATCATGTAATTAGCTATATACCTCTTGTCCGTATTGCTCTGTCAGTAGCGCGGTGCGGTGCACTTTAACGGCGCGAGGAGGGGTGCATCAGAGAGGAGTGGGAGGTTGGGTCGACGTACAGCAGTAGGGCGAGGTGAAAGGGGTGAAAGGGGCCCGGTGGAGTGAGAGAGAAAGAAAGATTGGCCTGGGAAAGGGGTACAGGGGTGGATGGGCTAGGTTGGCGGTGGAGGATGCGAGGGGGGTCCATGAAGTACCCGCTAATTAATACCCTTAATTGCACCGACCCCAGCCTACAGCCGCTGCCAGGGCTGTACGTAGTAGCTAGAATGCTCCACGGTGAACTCGTTTCAGCCGATCGTCGCTTCGCTTGTCGTCTTCGACGGACTTTGTCGGTGTGGATGCGCTCCCACTCGAGGCCGTTCGAATTCTATGCCCGGCTTCGATCCGGCCAGCTCTATACGGATAAGCTGGTTAGGAAACTCGCCTCCGAACACGCAGTTACGGATACGTCTAAACGATATCCTCATGTTCTTCGCCATATCTCTTCGTCCTCGTTAATGAAAATCATGGTCGTTAAATAAAAATCTATTCTTCGGCTGTCGTTTAATTATGTTTGCCACGGTAGATTAAATATTTCACACGTTAATCTGAAGCTAGAGGAACATCTGCCTCTTCGATCGTGCGTGTCTGTTTTGAAATAACATCAGTATTTCACACGGTTTCGTAGGAATTTCCTTTGGAACCCAATATCCGTCGCGATGAAAGTTTCCTTACGTTGTCAGACCGGCGCGTGCTCGACGGAGGCCTGTAAATAGCAGCGCGACAATATTTTCTATCGTTTCGCTAAAGTGGCGGGAGGCCGCCCTTAAGTTCGCGCTGTCGCAGGTACACCTTATGAAGGGACGAGGCTGAAATGTGGACGAAATCGAGAGAATGGCAGTCGACGCGACGACGACGCGGCGACGGTGGGAAAAGGAGAGGGCGAAACGGGTCGTCTCCCATATCGACGCCGGCGTTAAGTTATGGCGCTATCCTGGCAACATGTCGCAGAGCTTGTTCGACAAACTTTTCAATGTCGATATATATTTTCCGCGGACGCCCTTTTATGAGCTGTTGAGCCAGTCTTTCGAACCGCTCGCGTTCGCCCGCCAGCGAATCCGATGCCACGTATCGATCTCTCGTTCTTTTTTTTGTCTAATGACGTTTCTTCTATCCATTTTGTAACAGATCGTGTGATTCGCGTCAATTGTTTGATCGTGAAAAACAGGACAGCAGACAAATAAATAAATAGGTAGAACGGAACGCAGATACGAACGGTTAAAACGATTATCCAATTATTCGCGAGCCAGAGTAATAATAAAAACGGAGTGTATTGATTAAAATGGTTTTCACGGGGGGGACAACGGCGAGAAAAAAGGTTAACAGGACGCGTACATTGTAATTCGACGAACAGCGCGCGTCCCGGGTGTTATGGAAGTAGCGCGTTATGGGGCGTTTAACGAGTGCGGTTAACCATTCCGCCGGAAAACAGCGATGTCGTTCTCTAATATATACGGGTCGCGTTCGCAGCGAGCCTGTCTGAGCATATGTTGCCAGTTTCCACCGGTCTTGGCGTCCTCCTTGCGCCCCGAGCTGCACCCCACTATTTCACAAAGAAGATTCTAATAATCTCCGTTTCGCATGTCACGCGATAAATAATCCCCGGTAATTGCGCGCTAATTAAACGTCGGAGCCGCTCTTTTATTCCCACCCACGGTAACGTCACGAGGTAAATTGGGAGCCTTGGTACATAATAATCTTCATTTAATCTTGTTCTTAATTTCGCGAGAACTTTATCTCGATCACAGAATCAACTGAATGACGCATACGCAAAAAGAGGAGCTCTTTTAACGGATTCGAGACGCCGTTTTCTTGATTCGCAGTTCGACGAGTCACGGGGAACGTGAAACGAGCCGGAAAGATCTTTCGGTTCGGAACGTGACGGTGAAAAAGTGGGCGGCACAGTGGCAGCGGCCCGATCGTTAGAGGATCCCTTTATTGGATGTGAATGTTCACCGACATTTTGATAAATTTGCGCGCACACGCGTGTGCATGCGTACCTCCAGCAGACGCAATCAAATAGACACGATTAACGACGCGATCGTTAATTATCGTTCGGTAAATAACGAGAACGATCGCATTGGCAAATTGTTCGAGGCGCTTTAATTGAACGCGAATTCATTTTCAAGTGCCTCGGTTGGTCCGATTTTATCCTTTCCATTCGCACCGCAACCGTTGCGCCGCCCGGATCTTTCCCCGTAATTGAATTTTTTTTTGCCCAGGCAACTTCCGTTTACGTTCCGCGCGATTCGTTCGCCAACGTCTCGAGCGTCGTAAGCTTCGCCGATCAACAGATCCTGTCCAACGATGACGAAACGACGAAACGTGATACTGATTAAATTTTACTAGATGCGAGTACGCCAACGAGTCCCAGTTTCTCACTTACTCGGATCGATTAATTATATTAATTACGTAAAACACGGAGCCGGATGGAATCACGGCGCCAGTACATCACTGGCGAGAAGGAAAGATACGAGTTGGGCAATTAATTGATCGACGGACATACAGCGGTCCGCTGTTTGACTCGGAGCCTGCATCGCTCGCAGGTCGCTCGGTTTAGCGCGGCAAGTGGATTCGATTCGTCGAGTTTCCGGCGTGAAGCGAGCCAGTGTAACTTCGCTTCGCGTATATTATTAACATGTAATTGAATAGCGTAAGCTTGCACGGGGTCTCTACGTACTCGTATACGTACAGATGCACGCGTACATGTATATCCCATTGTGCGAAGTCGCGTGAGCGCCGCAAGTTAATTAAGAGTCTCTAATGAACCAGCCGCCACCGCAAACGACGGCAGCTCGACGCTGGCGTCTCGATCGATTAATTAAAAATCTTGCACAGCATCGTCGGCAGGCGACGCCGCAGACGCGGTAGCCTCGAAACATCCATGGCTCGTCGTGCATGTACTCACGTCCGAACGATACTAAGGATGGTCATTAATTCTCTCGCGTTTAAAGCCGCGAAAAATCTGCCCGGTTCTGTTTTCATCCGGCGACGACGTCTTTTTCCCCGTACCGTCATCGTCCACATCCCCGTTCGCTAATTACGGACTCCGCGTCGGTTCCTTTGGCTCCCGTAATTAACAATCGCGGCCGTGATTTCGGCGTGCTCGTGTAAACGGCACGATTAACCGTCACGTCGCGTCGCATCGTTGAAAATTATTGATTCGTCGAGTCGCTGGCAAGGAACGTTCGTGGTATTATTATCCGTGAAAGCACGGCGTAGGAGAGCATAACGGGATGCTCCAGATTTCAAACGTTTAATCGAATTCCCTACGCCAAATCGCGTATCGTTAGTATCGCGAGCGTACTACGCGGCGCCGTGCCGCGTCTACATAGTTACAGCAATAACGAAACACGGAAACGTATACACGATCACGGTGTACGCCGGCGTTATCGCGGCTCGAAATAAGTGGCACCTTTTAAACAGTGTCCACAAACGGTTGCAGCCCGCGGGCGCAAGTAGCAATTGTGTACGCGGCCACGTATATTTTTCCTAGCCGCGGGATCTCCGGAGGAAAATGTCGATGGTTAAACGGGACGTATTTACGAGGAGAAAAGTGGCAGCAAAGTAGTATCGATCCTGGATAATCCTATATAATTGGAACGATAGGATCTGGCGAGTTAAGGGGGCTAATCGCGATTGTCACGCGCGAACGGACGAATCAATGCTTCCCTACGCGGAGGCGTGCTTACGTCGAGCGAGCCTTGCCTAAATTCGTTTAAGGTGAACGAGTCCTATTTAGGATTCCATCGAAACACGCGTTACTGTACGAATTAATTGTGCTCGACGTCTTTAACCATTTGGCAAGTTCGTTTGGGAGAACGTATCGACAAAACCCCTGCCGGAAATTTTATTGGGCCAATGTACCCTTCTAACTCCATAAACTATTATACTTTTACGCGCGGTTTTATCGTAGCAATTTCCAACTTCGTCCTTGAAGAGACGAAGATGGAACGCGGCCCAAGTGTGTAATAAAAATCGCGAAAGACTCATATTTTTTTTGTGATCTCTATTCTCAGGACACAAATTGTTAACGAAAACGGGAGGAGGGAATATTAATAGTTGCTTCGCGAGTAACAAACAAATAATAGATTACGGTTTTAGCGAAATTGTTCTATTTGGGACTATTTGCTCCTGAATTGAGGTTGATTTTACGCACTTTTCACAATTCATATTTTATAAAGCACTCTGGCGGTTTTTCTATTTTGAGTGCGCATACGTTAACTGATTTTAGTCCTTGGTTAAATATTGACCGGAAAGTATGCAACATGCATGAAACTTGATATACTGGCTTCTATTTCAACGTTTTTGCGCAGACACCTCGTTCTTTTTTATTTAAAGCAATCGACGCGTATGTATCATCCATGGTCTCATTGTCGTCGATCTAATTTTCCCGACGTAGAAGATGATTTTAAAGCCGGGCAACGTGCTTTTAATCTTTCGCAAATATCCGCGCGCGCAAACGAATTTGCGGACACAAAAATGTGTCGCTTGTCTCGGCGGAAAATTGTACGGACGAATTTGTAAAGGGAATTCAGAGGAGCGGCAGATCGCTAGGATTTTTGCCTCGCCCCGGTTGTCGTCGATTAGCGAAAAAACGTTTCAACGAAAACAGCGACAAAGCTTCGGCGTTTCGGGTCGGAACGGAGACGCGCGCGGAAACTCAGACAATGCGTCTGTGAGACCCTAACGAGGATCAAAGGTGTCCTTGCGAATAATTCTGGCAGCAACGATGGTTCGGCAAAAAGTAAGAATAGCGATAACTATGCGACGGGATGTATATAAAAGAGAGAGAGAGAGAGAGAGAGAGAGAGAGAAGCGGGAGAAGAAATAAAAGCGGGATGTAGCCGTGTCTAAGCCGAGCCAAATGAAGTAAATAGTTTGAATGCCAACGGTACTAATTAGTTATATAAAGGGCTCCTTACGGACCCCGCGGCTTGGGAGCTTATACCGTTAATTAACATACCGAGCAAGGGTGCCAGCGATGGCGCTGCAGCCGAAGCCTTTCCGCGAACCAAGCCCCGGAACTAAAGAAACATTATCGAAACAACTTTGTCATCGTTTTTCGTCGACCAATAAAATACAGCTAAATATTTATTGGCTGTACAGAGCAGTAAAAATACACCTAGAAAATTTGCATAAAGCGATGCTTAATTCTTTTTTACAATGATTAAATGATACTCTTTACTTACGAGTCTACTGGAATAGGAAATTCGGGGAGGGCAATGTCAAGGATACGTCGTAGAAATATGTGAGTTGTGAAGCCAGCTTCACTGCATGTTCTCAGATAAACTTATCGAATGTCGCGAAGCCTCGGCACCGTGTCGACTTATCGACCAAGCTTTGTCAACGAGCCGTGATGCGCGTCATAAAGCAGCTCCTTTTGAAACTCGTTCCGTATTCGATTCGTATCCAGACCACGACGCGCGTCTCGTTTTAGGACAATGGGAATGCAATTATGCGAGATGCGTATCATAGGCCGCAGCGCCGGAATGTCCTCGTAAAAACTGAGAACGAGACGTCGTAAGACTCGCGAGAAAGGTTCGCGCGACGAATCTGTCGTTCGTCTCGTGTTTCATTCCTCCGCTCTTCCGAGCTTAAACAGCCGAATTTAAGTACCGAAATGTGTTCTGAATGTGTAGTTGAAATGATTCTAGAGAGGCGGTATGATACTTTTCTCGTGGTGCGACTAATCTGAGTTACATGGGATTTAGAGAAAACGCTCGGTGAGCAAACAGAAATATTTCAGAATTGGTTAATTCTATAAATGCCGAGAACGTACAGACCACAGACAATTCTCCTATGCCTGTACGCGTCTACAAATCTGATAAAGCCGCTTCTCCACTCCCTTCATCCGCTATGTAAGGCTGTAAATTTCGATATTTCGCGTGTTTGAGGAACGGATTTTTTTCTGGTCGTGCTTCATGCTTCGCGCACCGGCAAACGAGCGATATTTATGGCTGGACTTAAGCGTCCGTGGCATACGTCCGAGAGATTCCGTATATTTTTTTAACCACCTTTTTTTCCATTTTTCTGAACTCGATCGTCGAGTCAACGATATCGTTCTCACACTAATTAGAAGTCGAAAATTCCCTCGTTAGTTAGATTTATCGAAATCCCGTTACTAGCAGCTCGCAACAACTAGTTATTAGCCGATGATCGTGAAACGAGGCTGGAGAAGCGAACTGTGATCTGGAGTAGAGTTTCCCGTGAAGTTTCTTTTTTCCGCGTCTCGCGTCGAGGGACACCGATTCGACGGGAATTGCAGCCCGCGGTACTAACGAGACCTTAACTCACGTCGCTGCCATAAACGTTGCCCGCAGAATGTCTGGATACGACCCCGTCGGATCCGTCGTTCTCCCCTTTTGTCCCACTCCCTCTCAGGGATCGTTGGATAACAATAAGACAAACGGTCATTCGACGAGGGTCGCGTCGTGTAGTTAAAGCGCTATACTCGATTGTACACGAGCTTTAAGTACGTTTTTGCGATACCACCAACCAGAGGCGTGTGCGGGACGACAGCAAGAGGCAAACGCTGTGCCGCACCGGTTCGAGTTGACATGGATTCAGTCCCTCTTTTGTGTCGCCATTTACTGTACCTAAGAGCCTCGCAGGGGTGCAATGATCCTCCGCGAGATAGCAGTGGCACAATCGTTGAGGCATGAGACGGTCGTCGAGTCGCTGGGGAGAATCAAAAAGCCTGTTGGACACGTTGCGTCGTAGAGGACACCGGATGTTCCGCCTCTCCGAGGGAACAATGTTACGGGCTTCCGTCCGCTGGCTTAAGTTTATAAAATCACAATGCGACGTACTCTTCTCTAAATTTCGATGAGCTCCGTGATTCACTTTTACAGAATTATAAATAGAAATTATAAATCGCCTTACAAAATTTATAACTATCTTTTGATAGAACTCAATGATCAGATATTGCAGTATCGTTTTAAAAATGCATATGGAAATTGGTTGATTCTCCTTTAAAATGTATACATATAATATCGTATTTTATTATTCGACAAGAAGCGGACCAAGACTCGCGGGTTAATGCGAAAGAACGTATTCGGATTGGGGCAGGGAGTAGATACGCGATACAGGATGCTGGGTATTCGTGGTGCAAGTCGAAGGGTGCCGCGGCTCCTCCTCATGTGCTGGCACATACTCCGCGGGTAATCCTGAGTTATGGCGGATTATATCATCAATTTAGCCGACCAGGATCAGGTGCAGCGAGTAGCATCGGCAGCCAGGATATATCCGCGCGCCTATACGACGGCACACCGGGCGTTCTCCCTCCGCACTCCTCCGGGCCCGGGGATATCGCGCGCATCCAATGTCCCATAACACAACCATAACGCGAAACAACTTAACACGCTGCCAACGCCAGAACTCCCAACCCCTCCGGCCTCTCGCCTTGTCTCTTTCCTCCGCGTGGACGAGCACACGTACGAGAGTCCTGCATTTTTTGACACGTGAAATCCATGCCGCGAATTGGAAAAATATCGCCCGACAATCTATACGCTTGCCCAGTGATTATTCGCAACGTCAAGCGGTGGTGGCAGTTGCTCGATAATGGAGACCGATGATCGACGCGATGCAACGAGACCTATTACGGTTTAACATCGTTGTTCGGCTAAAAACAAAAGTGCACACTCGCATTTACGATTATCTAGGAACACTGGTAATCTCTGTTTTTGTTCGTACGTCGATATAATGGATCGCGACGCGCGACAGTGGGAAGAGCACGAAGGAGCAATGATATGCCTGTCGTACGTTTCCCCGAGCGGATATCTCGGGGGATCGAGCCGCGGCGCGGTGGCGGCGGCTCAGCGACCGGTGAAAATATAAATCCGCTAAAATATCGAGAGATTAGCGTTCGGACACGTCGCCCGATAGCCGGTAGAGGCTCAGGCCCAAAGCCAACCCTCTCTCTATACCCTTCCTTTTTCTGATCGCCGCTTTTTAACTCTCTCCATCCCGTTTCACGCGCATCGACCGTCGATACAGGATACGCTAGGCTCGTGGAACGGGGAGTAACGGAGCGAGCTCTGCCGCCATTTTTTCTCGTAACAATAATTTGTCGTTATCAAATAAACGCGAGTCGTGGAGCGAGAGACCAGCTGGTCGGCCGGGCCCGGTCGGCTTTGCGAACGTGGCCAATAAATGCGAAATAAAATTTTACTGCCGAATAATATCCGCGGCGGAGTTTGTTGCTATTGAATTCCGCGGCTCTGTTCCGTAACGATCTGCCGGCTAAACTATGACCAGTGGCCACCGCGATCCTCGTTGTTTCGCAGGATTTGCTTCGGCCCGCCACGAATCCCTCGCCGATCCTCTCGCTAAGAATTTTCGGCTCTCTTGGCTACAAATGGTTTTCGCTCGTTTCTTTATCCCCTTTTATATTCCATTATACAACAAGAAAAAATAGAATATATATATATATATAATACGCTGTCTGTAATCGGAGCATTTTTTGGTACTCGCAACAGTAATCTCCCTCTAAATCAATCGGTAAATAAAATTAAACTCGTAGAAGCCTGCGCACGCGACACAATAGAGCGCTCAGCGTTTGAAATAAAGGAGCAAACTTGAAGGGGGCGGCACACGAAGGGTACAGAAATTTAAATGGAACTCCGCGCGCAATCAGTTTCTAATTACGAGACTATAGCCGCGACGAGATCTCCGAGTGTAGGAGGGAGAAGCGGAGTTCTACGGAAGATCGCAAACAAGACACCCGGTCCGGTAAAGGGTCTCGAACGCACAATCGAGTCTCTTCTTCGGAGAAGCCGTTTACCTCGTTGGGGTCTGCGCGAAACACACAGTGAGACGAACCAGAGAGTCTACCACGGAGAATAATGTTAATGAAATACAGATATTATCTCTATACAGGGGTCCTTGCCGGGCGCCGCTCAACTATTGTCCGGTGCTCCGGTTTCTCACCCACTTCTCCCCTCAGTTACCCTTAGCCGAACGATTTTATCGTTTGGTTTACGAGAAATCTTTTTTGCTCAGCAACGATCGGTTGCGACGTACAGAGGAAACAATAAAGGAATCGTAGACGAGTTTTGTGTATACGAATAGAACGGCGGACAATAGTTCCACCGGGACGATCTTACGCCGGCGTGCCAGCTAAATAACGTGTAAACCACACCGCGCTCGATACGAGAAGGTTATGAACGTACTCCGCTTCGGCGATAAGAAGAGCGAGCGGCAATCGCGAATTTCGGCGTGAAAATTTAATGGCGCGTAAGCAACATCGCGAGAAATCGTTTCCATCGACAGCGCGATTCCAAGGAAACGATCCTGGCCAATATATACCCGGGAAATCGTTACCGGTACGCTGATCTCTCGTGCTGGGATCCAAACGGAGATTTCTTCCAGCTGCGAGAGTTCTTATCAACGAGTTCCTTTAGTAGAGGAATTTCTTTCTCTACAGAGACTCGGTACGGAAATGGGATAGGAAAGTGAAAACTTGGGCGTGCTTGAGCAATTTTTACCGGCGGTACGATAGTCGGTTGAAAGTGCAAACATCCGGTTCCGTCGGCCGGTGGTTAGGGCAGGACCGAGGATCGGATCTGTCCCAACGATAGAGCTCGGTGCACCCGGCGGCGACTGATTTTTTCAAAAGCGGCCTAATTAAAGAACGCCTGACAAAACGTTAATTAAAGCACTCGAAAACCGAGTGCCATTAAAGGAAGCGGGAGGTGGTGGAAGACTAGGAAGAGAGAAATTACAAGCGCGGCTGCCACGCGCATAAAGGAGGACACGGTCGCGGTGGGACAGAGAAAAGCGGAGGAACGGACAGAGAAACGGTGGACGGGGCGAAGCGAAGAAGAAGAAGGCGCGTGTGGACGTGAGAAAGAGAGAGTGAGGCGTGGAAAAGGGGTAACACGGTGGAGGGCTTAAAAGTTGGAGTACGTCCGCGCTATACCTAGTAGACACAGCCTGGTTAGGGCGGGCGAAAGCAGCCAGCAGGCAATTCCTAGCGGCTGAAAAGATATGCAAATGCGCGAAAGGGAGACCGCGAGCTAATGTCTAGCTACCTGGCCCGAGCGTCGGGATGCAATAATCATTAAAAACTAAAACGCGTACACCCTTCTCACTCTCTTGCTACGCTGTCGCCTACTCGCGACACGGGAACCGTCGTCGCGTCTACCGGAGGACGAGGTTCGAGCTCGTGCAGAACGTGAACAGAGAAGGGGAAGATCGCGAATGGGTTGGCGGAAGGAACGAACTTAGGTCGAGCTTAGGAAGTTGGGAGTTCTCTTCATGGGAGATCTCGCGCGAAAGGGGCTTCGCGCTAATTTCGCAGTCGCGCGACGAACCACCGCGACCGTATCGAGCTACGACTCCCTCGGGATCGTTCAGCGTGCACGCGTGTTCGATAACAACCGGGAGATCGATGCTCGGAAGAACGCGCGCGCGCGCGCGCGCGCGCGCGCGCGCGCGCGCGTGTCTGACTCCCGCCGCCCGTTTCTACTGCCTGCCAAAGGTCAGCCACTTACTATTCCGATACATTGTCACTCTCAATTTATTAATTCATACAATTTAATGTAATCTCGACGGATTTATTAAAATCTACGTAAATCAAATTGTTAAATGGAAATTTCAATAGAGAAAATATCTTTATTACTTCGTTAACAATATAAACGCTTGGCTAATTTTATGAGTCACTTATATATTAAAAGTTCATCGCGAAAATGCCGACTTGTCTATCGAAATTCACCATTAAAATCGTCCAGCATTGTTTCCGACGAACCTATAGTAAACGTAACAAACCCTATTGTAACGCTAATTTATGAATATTAACTCAACAAGCACGCGGCATTATTAGCAGTGCAGGGCGTCGATTATTTGATGTCAGATAATCGATACTCCACCGAAATTATAATTAATAATATAAAGATAATACAACGCACGCACGTACACACGCACAATCTTGCGTGCGCGAGTCCTCCGCGCGATTTAATCCGTCAATCATATTATAGTGAACAGTATGAGGTTCGTTTGTACTATTACTCTTGAAGAGACGGATCGGAACGTAAAAAACATTGCGTGGAAAATAATTCGCAGGAAATACTACAGAATAAAGGAGAATGAAACGAGAACCGTGGATCAAGAACACGTGAACGCGCGGCGTTCGGGTATTAAAGCGTCCCTCTCTTCCGAGGGAACCTCATTTAAGAGTCCTTGTTTATAAACTGAAACAGGACGCGGCGGAATATAATTCCGCTTCTAATTACCCTGAGTGCTTTGCTTCTTTCATGGAAAGCGAGCCGTCCCATAGCTGCTCGTGGTAAAAGTTTCGTCCGCCTTGGAAAGCGTGCGGATCCGATTGACCGGCCAGTCGAGCGGGACGATTGTTGTCCGGTCGCCGCCATAAGTAAAAACTTAATAAATAGCCGGAAGAAAGATCGAGACAGGAAGTGTGAGCCACGGACAAAGAGGAACTCGCTGGGAACCTTGCAGTAAGACAGGGAAGAGAATGGTAGAAGAGCGAGAGGGGAAAGAAAAAGGGGGATGAAAAGTAGGAGCAGGAGAGGGAAAGGGGGAGAGCCGAACCAACGGGCAGAATTCCCTGATAATTAAGACCGTTTTAAGGAAAAAGAAGCGAGGCTGGCCATCTCCGTCCTTCTCCCAGGTCTCTGCGTTTTGCTCGCTCTCTCGGTCGACCGGTATCCTAGCATCCTCGAGGAGGCTAATTAATTTAATTACCGCCTTCGCCAGATTTAGCCCCGCGCTGCGCCACGGATACCCGAGACTCCGGAATAGCTGTCTGTGTTTCACGATTTTGCCCCGGTCCGAGTACAATGATTTCGCTGGTCTCGTCGAGTCCGGGTAAAGAGCGAAAACGGGAAAAACAAAGAGGAAACGACTCGATCGGGTCTCCGTTCCCCTTCCACTTCTTTTATCCGCTCGATTTCTTCGATGCTCGAAGGCTCATGAATGACGAAAGCGACGAGAAAAAGGTTAACTATCGAGCGCATATTTATGAGAGGCCGCGTCGCGTCGCGGACCAAAGGAAACGGGCCGGGGCCTCCGAGGAATTTAAATTAACGGGGAGCCACTTACCATTCTTAATTGAACCGATATTCTTGCAGACGCTCGATCCAATTAACACTCGTTCTCCATCCGTGATTCGGCCGTCGTCGTTCCGTTTCATCTCCGAAAGCGTTCGCGATCGGCTCGCTCGCGCGCCCATCTCCCCTCCTCCTCCTCCTGCTCATCCTTGTTCCCTCGTCGCCCCTCGTCGCCCCTCGTCGCCGATCAAAATTGATATCGCGCGAACAAGATACACACGGGAAGTTATTAGATAGGATTCTAAAAAAACGAGAATGTAAAGGTAGACAAAATAAAAACCGATGGACGCTACGAAAATCGAACGCGTGTACGCGATCGTATATTCATGTGTGTGCGCACACGCGTCACGCGTTTCGAGAGACGGCGGATGCGCTTATAGACTGTAACGAGTAGTAACGGTATGGCAGGAGCGGGCCCGTTAAATTTAATGTTTATCGACGACAGAGAGCGTAAAATTTAATTAATCGAAAAGTGATTATGAGCAAAAGCACGGAGGCAGAACGCTGATTCTATCGGTCGCGATCAGCCCATAAGCCCACGGATGGCTGGCCATAACCCTTCAAGTCCATTTTACTTCACTCCGTGGACCTGACATAGCACATGGCCGTTGTTACGCGATGCGGCGGCCTTTTTCGATCGGTTCACTGCCGCCCGGAGGCCTATATCGACTTAATCGACCTGTTCACCGTTTCTCCGAATCCAGTTCGGTCACCGCCAATTTTTTCACCCGCGATTTAGTCCCGCCGCTGTTTATTACCACGGCTGTTCCTTTAATTAACGAATAGCTACTGTTTGAAAACGATCAATGACCCAAATAAGATCTGGATATGAGCGGAGCAACGGAGAATTTATTTATTTGTTATCGACGCGATGTATTAACGAAACTGGGTCATAGTACTTCAGTCTGGTATCGAAGATTCATTAGTCGGTGAAAAAAGAATCCATTGGTCACTTGAATAATTCAATTAACGGAGCAGTCGTATCCAGGTTCGAATCCTTTATTCCCGGCACAATCGGAAACAATTATGTACTCTTTCAGGTAATTTGTGACTACCCTCAATTCGTACGATTCTTCAGAAATATTTGCGTACAATCGCGAATTCTCTTAATTACAGAACTTCAAGAAGCACCGAGGAATATCAATACCAATCAATCAGTCATTTTGCCTCCCTGCCTTTCTTTATTTTTGTTAAAAGCAGCCACCCCCCACCCAGCACCACCATCGCTTCGTCCCTGTTTTCGTCAAAATGTTCGTTATTGGCGTTCCGATCGATCGACACGGGGCTCGAAAATATGCCCGCCAATCTAGCTAGCAAATATCGCAATTCATTTTGTCGGTGCGCTCGAAACGGATATTGTCGGCGCGCAGAAGCCAATAAAAATTATAACGCGACGAGAGCGACGGAGTAAATGAGATGTAACGGAGGAAAAGTGATTAACGCGTGTTTACCGTGGCGTCGATCGGGAAAGTCGTTTGTTCGTTAAGATCGAGCCGAGGCAGGCATCGGTGCGTTTCGTTCGCTCTCGAAATCACGCTCGCGACGTGAGAGGGAACCAGGCAAATTGGAACAAATTGATTTTCCCCGGCGACATCTACTATTAAAGTGACGGAAGAGAGTCGCGGGTATTAACGAGGGTCGCAATATCGGAACGCGGTATCGGCCAGCTTTTCGGCCAAATTGGATTTTCGTGAGAAACATTATGACACCCCTCATAATTGCTGGCCGACACACATACACGCGGTCCGCGAGCGTTTATCTAGGAACGATAGCGATAGGCTGGATCAGCAATTTCTATTTCAGCCTCTATCGCAAAATAACATTACGCGATTTTAATACCACTAAAATTAAGCGTGAAATTGGATTTGAAGGTCGGTTACACATTAATATTCACGAAATTAATGCTTGTTTGCGTGCGATTGCCAAATGCAAACATGACAGCGAGCAATTTAATTAGCGCGATCAAGTTAAGCATCAAATTGGATTTGGAAATTGTTCAGACGTCAATTTCAACGAAATTGCTTCTTCGCCCGGCGGCCCTCCCCTATCGCCCCGTGATCTTCGATTACTCCGCGGTCATTTAAAACTGGAAACTTTCGGTGTATCGTGAGCCAGAAGCTGGGGAGGAACAGGCGGCGCCCTCATATTAATTCCGTAGGCCTACCGGTGATAATGTCTCCGGCGTGCCGTTCCCAAGGGTGGCGTGAAAGCATTCCCTTTAACGACGCCGAATCGAGCCACAAGATAGGCGATCGTCTTCCCGATTACGCTAAGGAGTACGGGTAATTACGTGTTCGCGTCCCGATTTTCGTTCGACCAATCGCTGATCCTTCTTCAACGAAAACTTACTACCTTCGTTTTACAAAAGTAAAGTTGACCCTATTTCTTTCTCTGCTCGTCCATTCGCATAGTCACTGAAACGGAATAAAATCGGCGCACACGTTTCGGGCGAAGGTGAGGATCGCGAAAATCGGTGTCACGTACGAGACGTTAAAATTAACGGCGCAGTAACGAAGTATCGTAAGTTCGTCGACGGGGGTGGCTCGAATCGCGTGCGAAGTTTCTGTTTCAGCTACTAACGAACAGTGACGGTGGTGGCTCGTTGAACGCGAACGCGTTACGGGCCTGTATGCCGGTGATCAAATGCTTAAAACACGACTCGCGACTGAGTAAAACGAGCGAGGGAAAAGTTGGTCCGAGATGAACAGAAGCCGGGTGGTAAATCCCGATCGTTCGAACCGGACGGCCTCGTAAACCGATTCGTTTTCGCGTTTCCAACGTCGAAAATGTCATTAACGAGTGGAATCGTGAAAACTGTCTTCGAACGAGGTAGAATCGTGCGTTCGTCTTCCAAGATCTCTCTAAGAGGTTTTTAAAGGATACGCAGCATCTGGGAATTATCAAAATTAATCGTGCTCGCTAATTCAGACAGCAGAGATTGAGAACGGATGAAGCCGAGGAAAAAAGTTCACGCGACTGCTAGAGGATCGTAATACGCCGGTAATTCCGGTGCTTAGCGGCGTATAAATAAGCATTAAATCCGTGCTTAGGTATACCTTAATCTGTATTTTTTTCCCGACCTCGGCTGCTGGAATATATTATCACCCGAGGGATTTTATCGCGGCGGCGATAATGCCGTTAACGCGCGAATATACTCGAAAGAACTTTTTTAAAGTATCCTAGCTACCGGCCGCTGGTGCTGCTTCTCTTCGCTCTCCTACTCTTATCGAGAACGAGCTGCCTTATAGACGAAATGGTACTCCAGATTCGCTTCTAAAATATGACACCGTGAAGCAATCTTATTTTTTATCCGTTCTAAAGTCAACTCTCAAAATCGATCGTTCAACAATTGAATGTTTAATGCAATCGAATGAATTTTTAATGGAAGATGAAAGTTAAAAGTCATTATCTGCATGGAGTTCATAAATAATTTCATGAAATAAAGTAATTCAACAATAGGGCGAATCCAATATACAGTAAAGAACACGACGTGTGCGTGATCGGACGTTTAAGCTTCGACGGTGAGGAAGGGGATGGCGGACTATTAACGGACCGTTTCCATGATGCCGCGGACGTTTCTCGCACGCTCATCAGCGTCCGCACAAGCGAGCGCCGGATAACGGAGCACGGATTTGAATTAGGAAGCGGTGCAGCGCGCGAGGAGGACGAGGCGGAGGAATGCGGGGGAGGTTTGAACGGCGGTGGCGCACGAGGTCGGTTGCTAACGACCGTCGCCAGACCAGGGTTGTTAACTGCTGCCTGGGTTTGGTCGTCCCATGCTGGATGCGGTGGTTCTTCTACGTGGGAAGAGGTTCCGGTGGAGTGGGTGTGAGGGTGGAAAAGGACCGCGCCGGGGTAGAATGGCTAAGCTATTCGGAACAATGTCTTGTTAGGCGGTTTGCTTTGAGGTAATCGCCGGGAAGACCCCGGCAGTCGTTAGACTTTCCCTCGCGGACCTGTTTGTTTCGCGGATAATTGCCCACCGATACTCGACTCTAGTCCCTCGTAAAATCGTGAACGATCCCCGTCGGGCTTACGGCACGAACGGTGAGGGTAGAAACGGAGTAGAACGCGTCGAGGAGGGAAACGAGAACGAATGGAAGGAACGGAAGAAAGACCGGAGAACGGCGCGAGGGAAAGTTCTATTATTTGGGTCGTAGGAACGATTTTCGACGAGAGAATCGTCTTATTAACGAGGCGAACCGCTCGTTCCACGCGCGAGGAACGGGTGGTGGTTAGGTCAGGCGTTCGATTAGGCAACGCGTATACCCAATTATAGGAGTAATGCGCGAGTCCCGTCGAAAAAGGAAAGCCTCGCACGGTGAACGTGATCCGTACGCCATCGCGACCGCCGCTACGAAACGGCGAGAGACGGCGACAGGTGAAAAAAATGCCTTCCAAGTTAATTAGCGCGAATTGCATCTGCACGAGGACGTGGTAATTACAGATTTTCTATTCTCGACAGCGCGTTTCAGTATCAGAACCCGTTAAACAGCTCCGCTTAAACGAGACGGCTCGAAGTGCATGTGTATATTCTTCTTTAGCGAGCACAAGTGAGTATGCACGGCTTCGGAAATGTATTCGATTCACGCGGTGCCACGCGTAAATTGTTTCTTACGGACTGTTTTCTTTTTTCTCGAAAAGTGACGAACTGTCAACCGGTTTCTCATTCAACAACCTGTACGCGGGGATAAGGGAAAACTGCTAATTTCTCCGGTGCCATTCGACGAACGCGCGCGCTTAATAGATTCACTTGGTCAGGATATTTCCAAGCAATACGTGCGAAACGACAGGAAGCGAAGCGTTGAAGTGTCACGAACGAACGATAATGGAAATATCGTCGCCACTTTTCTCGTTGAATATTCCCAATTTTCGACAGGGCGCACTCTTCAATCGCGCCACCGCATCGCGCCGTGCTGGATCGCGAGCTCGTTTTACGCCGCGCGCTCTATTGATTGCGCAAACGAAACTCCTGTCCCCTAAATTTGGAATATCGAGGTAGTTAGCATCGACCGCGCTCCAGCTACGTATCGTCGACTAATTAGCATGTACCACTTTTCCCTGGGACATACTTTAATCGTTGTGTCCACACCGGTGCTGTTCCATTACTTGCGTAAACGTGACTGCTATTAAACTTGAAATATCGACGCGCTTCACCGTTTACCTTCGGTTCTTAATGCTAATCAGTGAGCGGTCAACTTATCGTATCCTCCGATAAAAAAAACGCTCATTCACGCTCGTTAACTATCATTCGAATGAATATTCATTCTCGGGGCTATCCTTTTCAGAATTTTGACTGCGGACGACATAACTCAGTCTCCGTATCCAAATCCAACCCTTTATTAGCGCGGAACGTGACCGTTGTCGCATGAAACTGAAATATCGCGGCAGTTAGTATCGGCTGCGCAATTAGTATGTACATTTGGAGTGTTCTCTCGGCGGTAATATTCTTAGTTCAGTACCACGGGTCATTCTCACGCCTCTGCGTTCGTATCTTCGCCGATTAAGGACCCACGGAACTGCCACCACATCGTACGAAACTCGCCCGACAACGATGGCCGCTCGCTAATTCGTACTTCGGGGCTTACGGACGACTAACTCGCCCTTAATGCCCTGCTTACGCCCGATTATTGTCTTCGACGAGTTTCGCACTGATAGACACCGTCCCTACAATTTCTAACAGCTCCAATACCCATTCTTGTACAAACTACATAAACACTACTAATTGTACATCTATGAACCTTTCGATTTGCATTAAATCTATCATTTAATTGTCATTTTGGCGAGAAGTTTGTTTAGCATTGAAGTGTTCCCGGTAAAAAGGCCAAACTACAACGACGGTATCTGGAGCGTCGAAGAAACGTATCGTTTCGATCCATTTCCAAGCGCGTTTCTTTCCGTGGAAAAGTGTCGGAACCTATAATTCCTGGCAACGCAACGGAGCAACTTGGCCGGGGCAAGGCGCCACAGATCACCGGTATCATCCGTGATTCGCCGCAAGATAGTTCATTCTAACGTATTGCGGGATAACATCGACGCCGCGGGCGATCGTTATTTGTGTAATACAATTTATCGATCACTCTCTCTCTCTCTCTCTCTCTCTCTCTCTCTCTCTCTCTCTCTCTCTCTCTCTCTCTCTCTTCCTCTCTTCTGTTCCATGGAGTGTACCGCCAAATTATTTGCTTTCCTGTCGCTTAACCGACGAATAATATATGGCGCGTATATTTAGCAAGAAGATATCAGTCGCGAATCGTGATTGGATAGAAACGTAATAAGGCTGATTAATATTTGCGACTATGCCTCTAGCTTGTCTTGTATCATAATTGATGTATTCGGTTTTAGTATTCATTAATAACTACTAGCAGTTATTTTGAAGCGATAGCTAAAATACGAAATACAGGGAAGATTGATCGTCCCAAAGAAGGAATGTCGAGCAACACGATAACCGTGATTGTACTCAAACAATTTGTTCGCGCGTGAGGGGGGGGGAGGATAGGAATTAACCGCGGTGAATGGCGAGAAGGAGACGCTCGTAGGAATGGTCAATCTGTGACGAGAGAAAGATGGAAATGGGTGATCGAGAAGCACGGCCATTAATAGAGCGCGAAATCCGGCGGTCATGCGCCAATCAGGTTTCGTGACAGTGGCCAGAAAACAAGTATTTCCCATCAGGGCGATCGCCGGACGCGCTGACCGGATCTATTCCGAAAGCCATCATCGGCCTCGCGAAACCGGCCGCAAACATTCCGTTTATTACTTCGATAGCCCGCGATTCGTCCTCCTTGCGCCGCGTCGTTTAGCGGCCCCTGTACAGTGCACGGTATCGATAGCGCGATACCGTTGCACCCGAACAAATCCTTCTATCTCGAGCAACTGCGTTTTTATTTTCTGTTAATTGATTTTTTACACTCCGATACACCCTGACGAGGCTGCTCTCCTTCGTGATAGCTCGCAACGATGCGACGCGCGCGCTTGCGTATCCATGGGAATGGTCCGCCGCGATATTAAATGGGCAGATACACCGGAGGGGTGAGCAAGGAGCGAGAGGGTTGGGACTAATTGAAATCGAGATGCTTCCCGCACTTTCGTCGCGACGCACTTTTCCCGTTTGCCGGGGGACGAGCGCGTGGTGCGCGACGCGAGAGTTCAGCGACTTCTTTTGTCGCGCCAACCAACCGGCTGGTCCACTTTCGCGTACACGAGGAGCATGTAGAATCGCTTTTCACGAAAACACCCCTCGTAAACTTCCTTTGCTACGTTTGCTATCTCCGTATCGCCATTCAGTCTCCCTGGTCCCCGCGCTGAAAGCCGTCGCGTGGGTGGACGAGCCTGTGTGCGTACGTGACGTTATGACGACACGCTCGAAACGTCGGCCGAAGTAGATTTTTCCACACCTCGATATGATTAATACCTTCGCGAGATAGAACTCGCGAAAAAGAGAGAAATGCTAAAGACAGAACGAAGAACGAGAAAGACGGAGCGGAAGGGAAAGTGGGGAGGAGAGCATGAAAGAAAGCTTGGACGAAGAGAAAAACGAGGCGATCGCGGGGAGAAAAAAAGATGGGGATGACGGAGGGTGAAGGCAGCCGAGGTAAAAGGGAACGGTTATGGGCCTCGTGGCCGCTCGCCGTACAGCAAATCCCCGTCAACCGCATTCAATTACGATGTTATCGCGAATACAGATGACGGTTATTTCCTTCGGTACACCCTATACGTAACGTTTTCGCGATGCGGCGCGACGCCGCCGCTCCTCCGTCCGAAGTTAAAGCAGTATATCGTGTAATGGTGGGTTGGCCAGCCGCCCGTGTGATTGCTTTAGGATGCGCGCCGACAATACACCGGGATAAAGCGGCTGCGATTTCGACCAACGGAAGTCATACTCATCGCACACTCCTGTTCGATCCGATATTACCTCGATATCCCCATCTTTCGAATATGTATCGCATTCTTCCCATGTTACTTATGCGATTTTTTTCCTATAAAGGTTTGCAAATCAATAAAAGTAACGCACGCTTCTAGATTTACCAATTCGTATGTTTGCTCAATAAAAGAGTGGATGATGGAGCTGTCTAATGACACAAGTCTACTTTAAAAGCGCTGAAATGTATTTGGGGCATGGGCGTACTTTAAGCCACGTAGAACTCTGTAATTAAAGTATTTAAAAATTGTTCCCTTAATCTTTAATGATTGATAGCCTCGAGTACTCTAACTTGTTCGTCAGAAAGGAAAGACGCGAGTCATCTCTCGTTTCCCTTTGAATCGCGTATACGTACGTCGGTTTTGGGTGCACGGTTTGTCGAGCACAACGGCCACCGTGCCCACCCTCCGCGTTTTCAAGCGATAAAACTTGAAATACGAGCAGTGCTCACGCCGGTCGAACGTTTTATTCGCTACGACCAAAAAGGATGTCCGGATCATAACGCGGCGCGCTCCCGTGCATCTCTTTTGCCCCCGCGAGTAACTTTACGCAGTCGCTTCAAAGGGGTGCTGTCCTCCTATCCAGGTCGGTTCTCAAGCCATCCCCTTATACGTGATACTTCGACGTTCTTAAGAGTACACATGCAAACGCTACTTCTAAATCATGTTTAGCAACTGCAGTATAGTATTAATTAATAACTTACCAGTATTTCGGACATCGACACATTCACTTTACCGCAATTTAATTCGTGTCGAAATAAAAATATTCGACACGCGTTACGAGGCCTGTGTGATGCCTCCACGCCGGTGGCATCAACCGCGATGAAGGGATGGGGAAACGTACGAGAAAGATTAATTGTAGCTTTCTTTGCGACGAAATAGAGACAACGAAGAGGTTCAACAACGTGGAGAGGACAGATGGAGCGAAGGGGCCGAGGGAGAGAGAAGATGGACAGAGTGAGCAGGAAGAAGGGGGTCGGAGAACGAGACGCGGAGCGTCAGGATAGCCGGGGGGCGAGCTTTTTGCCGAACACATAATGCATAGCGAAGGATGACACCCTTATCTCGGGATCTTTAATTCCGTGGGCCGCTGCGAGGGGGGTTGCCGCGTCGTCATTTGTCGGTTGCACCGCGCCTCGAATCAGGGACGCCACCGGGGGTAGATGGATAAAACCGGCGGCGTTGTTAACATCACCGTTGGCTACGGGGGCTGGAAATTGCCTTGGCTGATTTCATTTCGGGCCAGATTATTTTAAGGGGTTCTGCTTTTCTTTCCCCTACCCGATTCCACCCTCACTACTAGTTCGTTCCAACCACCCCCGCGCTCGCGACTTTGGCGTGATTAATGCAACTTGCGGCGAGGCCTGGCGGACGATCGAGAATCGCGTCATCTGGCTACGTTTGCCTGCTGATCGATTAGCTAATAAACTCGACTAAATAATTCTATATCTCTTGAGGCAAGACATGAATTCGTATGGAAAATTTTACATGTTCTTCTTTTACCGTATCCAATTTGACAATAGAATCTTTCACTGACAATTTTGATCAGACCGCCGAAATTAAAAATCAGAGACGACTACAAAAATATTGCACAGAATTTAAAAAGGTCAGAAACAATTGGAGCGGTCGTCTCATTTTTTAGGGTGCAACGAGGGAAATCATTCGAGTGTCGAGTGAGGAGCGACGAGCCCTTCTTTTCGAGGGCAACGCATCGCGAAGGGGGTTAGAGGATCCGCTCTCCGCGAGTTTTAAAGAGTTTCAACGTCCTATTATAAAGTCTTCACCGTGCATAATAACATTCAACTCCGTGGGCTGGAAGGCATTAGGGAAATCGCGTTGCCTCTCCCCCGACTGTTTCACCCTCAGCCCCCTTTCCAATTCCCTCCCTACCTTGGCCGGTTGGTCGGTGTCCCGGACTCGGTTCTACCCGGTTCTCAAAAATACCACCTCCACAAATCAGTGGATCTCATATCAAGGCGTGCCATCATTTCGTTATTAAACAACAAAACGAACAAGGCCGCCGAAAAAGCAAAGCAAGAAGAAATAGAGGAATGAAGTACGTACGACGTCTCAGTCTCAGATGAAGATAGAATGAAGACACGCTAAAACTTTCCGTGGTTGTATTTATAAGAATGTTATATTTTCTCGGTAGTAATGGGAGCCCCTATAGAGGCGGTAAATATATTAATAGTGCGCTAATAAATGATATTATATACAGATGGATAAAAAACCGAGGAGGAAAGTGTGTATCTGTGTGTATGTATGTGTCGGTTGTATTCGTGTGTCTTTTTATGTGTGTATACATGCATGTGTCACTCGTATCCTTTCTCTTCCTCTCTCCTGTATACAGTTTCTAGCACTGCGTACTCTTCGCGTAATTTATTTTTTGTACTTAATCGGATTCGTTAAGCTTCGAATTCTGTGTTATAGAATCACGAATTCCGTGTCGACCCGCGATTCGTGGATGAATAATAATCTGATCGAAAGGTAACGTGGATGTTTTTTTCTGTCGGTATCAAAGAGAGAAAGGGGAAAGAAATTTTCGTTCGTTTACGATCAGACGAACTTTTCACACTCGCGCCTCGTGTATGAATTCAGCAAAATTCAGAAAAACGGATCGTTTATCAGCGCACGCAACGGTTTATCAGATTTTGTTTAACCATCTTTTGGTATCACCGTCAACCTTTCACTTTATATCGTTCTCTTCTTCCTCTTCACTTCGTCTGTTTTCGCGTTCATCTTTTGGCGTTAAAGCGTAAAGCCCACGATTCGGTCCCGCGGTTCGCAAACGTTCAATCGATAGATGCACGCGGTTTCGAACAAAATATACTTACTGTCATCATCGAATGTGATCAAGGAATAATTCGAAATCCGAGATGTTCGATTTGCACCCGTGGGACATCGAAACTTACATCGTTAATCTTTGGTATCAGCCATCGTGTGTACGCTTTGAATTACGCCTCGTATACCGAGATTTTGGAAACGTTTCGATTCGTCGCATTCGCGCCGTTTACGAGACTCCGACAATTAAACGCCGCGACTTCCAACCTTTGGTTATCTTTCCGATCGAGCGGCTGTCGATAAAATTGAAAATAAAAACAAACAAACAGTAACTTACTTAATAAATTTTCACCGTGACGGCTCTCTCTCTCTCACTCTCTCTCTCTCTCTCTCTCTCTCTCCTCCACGATGTCCAATATTCGCCTTCACGATCAGTTGCTAATGCGTCGAATGTCGACGAATCGCGAGTAACCATCATGAAAATTCATCGATTGGTCTGCGTATACTGATAGTCTTTCGGTGCGTTGCAGAGTCGACGGTACACAGATATTTACAAGAGAACTCTGCCACATGCGTTCATTCCTTTCACCCACACTCGCTCCCTTCTCTAAATCGTTCCTCTTCCACAGAAACGTATCTTACATAAAATCCCCTATTCTTTATCGTGTTACATATCGTACCGTATATTACAAGACGTGCGTCAAACGTGTTTCTTACGTACACGCGCTTCAGCGTATACGTTCGCGTCCCGTGCGGTCCACTATCTTCTCGATAAATTTATTCATATTATAATTCGCGATCACAGTGATTATTCCCGATCTCTCGGCAAAAGTTCCCCGGAAAACGATCGATCGCCCGGAAGTGTCCTCGAGATCTTTCACGGAGACAATTTACTCTTCGTCTCCATCCTGTTTTATTTTCTCGTAATCTTTACCGAACACCCGTTACGTATCTGTCTGTCCGTTACTCGTCCGTTCCTCGGGTTCACTTCGTTACGACGTTTTCGCGCCTCGTCCCATGCTCGCTCCTCTCCCTCCCCGATTCGTCTCATCGGCGAGCCTGAATAGCCTCAATAACCGCTGAGACATCTGAGCTTCTTCAATGGGGGCGACACCTCGTCTCAGCTGGTCGGCGCCTGCATAGACATGGGTGGCGGTTTCATCGGTCCTATAGCCGGACCCGACAGCCCGTTGTTGTTCATGTCACCTGGAGCTCTAGTACCACCGCCTACCCCTATGCTCGTCCCGTTCACCATCGGTGTGCTCCCCGACATTTGACCCTACGCCCACAAGATCAAAGTTCTGAATGAAATTCAATCTTACATGCCACCACGCCGAGTTAGAGCACTCGTACAATTTTTTAACCAACGAATTATCCCCATAAGAAAGTTTATAAATAAATTATTTTCAGGAACAATTATGTCTTATCAATTTTTCTAAATGCAAATTGTTTTCCAATGAACATACTATCGAGTCTGTCTGTGATCCAAAGTATCGCGTGCGTGAAACGATCGTCAGGTATAACGGATTCTCTCTTTAACTTACGTTCGACACGTGATTATGTTGACCCACCGACTGGCCGAGTCCCTGATGAGGTTGCAACGGATTATGACCCGGATGCATGTTCTGGCCAGGCGGTGCCGGCGTCGGCGGCAGTTGCCTTTTGATGTACGCCAGCGAGGCGGGTGTTGGTACTTGCATACTGGCGAACAAGATCCTTTCCTCGTAGTCGTATTCGCACAGGATTTTGTTCTCGCACAGATAAAACCGATCGCCCACGCAAAACCTGCAATCGAAAAAAAGGGAAGGCTTACTGGACGAAGGTTTGATTTGATAAATTCGCGGAGACATATTACGGAATCGCAGGCAATATTGTAGAAAAAGAAGCACTTAAGGATGCATTGGCTATACAGTCAAATCCAAAAGTTTATGTACCTTAGAAAAACGCATTTCCTATAATTAAAAAGAAATCAGACGTCGGAAGAACAATGCTAATAATAAATAGCTACGTGCTAAAAAGTATAGAAGGAAATATCCAATTAATTACTGACGCTGGCGAAAAGCTTTTTGTACAGAAATTATAAGCCCTGACGTCCTCAACAAGAAAGATTCTATGAATTTTTCTTCTAACTCGAGTATTTAACAAGTTACATATGATTATTTGGCATTTTATTGATGTTGACAAAATCCGACCATCCCAGTCTCGAAACGGCGAACTTTTGGAAAAAAATTTCGTTTTTCCTGAATAACTCCTAAACCATTGGTCCTACGGGAAAATTGCATA